>NW_012130066.1:2588009-2596748 GCF_000143395.1 Atta cephalotes
GAGAGTGAGAAGCAGATTGAGGTTGATAGGAAGAAAATACGCACTCGCACGGCGTCTCGTTAGCTTGTTAACTTGCACGCACACCTTCGCTCAATACCGGATACATGGCTCTCTCTCTTCTCTCTCTCTCTCTCTCTCTCTCTCTCTCGCTCTCCCTCGTGCAAACGCGCTCTCTTGCTCTTGCTCTCTTGCTCTTGCTTCTCCACATCACTCTTCATACACCCACCAACGTGCAACATCCTCCCGCTCCTTTCCTCTTCCTCCTCATCTTCCTCTTTCTCCTCTTTTTCCTCTTCTTCCTCCTTGTGCTGTCTTCCATCGCTTTATGGCTGGTCCATCAACCCTTTCTGCATGAATCCTGCCTGTTCGAAAAACTCGCAGAGACATCACGTCTCGATCGTTTCTTCGCTTTCCGGGATATCGCTCTTCGGTTCCTTACCCGCTATTGTTCCTCGAGGAAAACTCGGTAAGACGCTTTTTCTCATTCGCGTTAACTTTCGAATCTCCGGATTCCGTCCTCGTTCTTAGACGGAAGGGCGATGCACCGTTGGCACCATCGGAGTCGTGCTCCACTTCGGCCAAGTACTCTCTTTCCCTCCGGTACCAATAAGCGGTATTAGCTCTTGGAGACAGGTTCCCAAAGAGAAAAGTTCGATAGAAAAGTAAGGGATAAAGGAACACGGAGCGGCCGACGAACGCGCGGAAATCGGGAGCACGGTTCGTTGAATTATTTCTCTCTATCGGATATTGACATTCATTTGTGTCGGCCGTAAGTTTGCCGGGACGGAGAAGTAAGTCAGCGAATTACATTACGTCTTTTCTAGACCTCATGGACTAGCTTCGTTGCCTATCAAGATGTTTTTTCACATTCCTTCGAGCGGCTCGTAAGCATCTTATTCTTCGACATAGCCGTTCTAGAGTAGGAAAAATATAGATCGAGATTGAATGCTTTTTATTAGAAATTTTACATTCTGTGTGACGCTAGTAATTCTAGTAATTTACTAAAATGCAAGCAACATAGCAGAAAAATAAGTATCATGTGTAAATCTAATATTGTGAGTAGACTTAACTTGATGACAATGTAAAAATTGAATTTTTTAAATCTATAGTTAAATCACTACAGTTATAATTTTGTAATGAATAACTTTTAACGTTACTAGTATATAAAAACATTAATTAAGTGATTAACTAGAAAAACACATTATCATCAAGTTAAATGAGATTAAGTCTAAACCACAAGTTAACCAGACAATTAAAAAACAGGCCTCATTAAGAGTTACGTAATAGGAGTTTAAATTTTGAGTTTCTAAGTCCGTCCCATTTTGAAAGGAAATTTAATGCATTGTACGCTGTAGCATGTATCAACTAAATGCGTACCTCATCATACCATCTCTCTGTCCGTCGCTTTATATGTGTGATTGCTTCGTGTGTTCGTTTATCAAAAAATCTCTACGCAAATGATAGCGCGCGCCGGATACGGAGATAAGGCGGAATTCATCGATAATTTTGCAATGAATTTTTTTGAGACGTCAGCTGCCAAGTCATCGCAGCGGTAGCAATCACTATTGCTAACTGGATATCGATCGTGCTTCGTTGATATTAATTATTAGAGCAACGCGCAGCAACGCGCCGCCAATCTCAATGATAAGTTTCTCTCGGCTAAGCCGCCGCTATCTTCGTAATTCATCTTTCTTTTCGTGCTCGTACTCGTGCTCCGTCCGAGGCACGAATCCACGTGAAATTTAAGGCGCCATATCTCCGACGAGGCCCCGATTCCGAGATGCAATCGCGTGGCCGCGTCGGCGCGTCCGCTTTTGGTCGTCGTCACTGGCATTTAATTAAAGAAAAAGAAGGAGCGAACAGAAACGAGCGGCAAATCTCGGAAAGGTCGTCGTTACGTCGCGGCGCATTAGCTTCGAGTGGCGCGTTTAATTACAGCCGCGACGTTACGTCGCCAGCGTAAATCGGGCTTAATGTTGGATCCACCTTGAACAAAGACGGACTAAACAGTAAAGAACGTATACAACTTCGTTTCTCCGATCGATCTTATTGTTAGTTTTGATGTAAAACTAGATAAAAACTAGATGACTAAAAAATTAGATTTTTTTATCTCATTCATATCTAGTAATTGTAAGCTGGAGAACTTGCGATCTTGACAATCGGTTTGTCATACTTTCCCACCTACTGTTAAATTTATAATGTCAAATTATACCTAGTTTGAATTATTTTTAATCATTTCCGTAGTTAGCTATTACTGTTACTTAATATATTATTAATTAAATTATTTAATTAATAATATATTAATAATATATTATTAATTTAATTAATACGATGAAATTAAATTTATTTAATTTAAAAAACATATTTTTAACTCAAAAGTTTATTATTTACCAAGTATATGTTAATATGGACATTGTTTACTTTGAAACTATAAATGAAGACGTTAAAAATAACAAAATCTCTTTCTCAATAAAATATTTGTCAGTTTTCAAATCAGGACGAAAATATAAAAAAATTTTACAATATCTTTCTAAATTCTTTTGAGTGGAATCTTATTGTAAAGAGTGAAAATTGATCCATTTTAAAAAAAGAGCGGCTCGAGCAATTTCCAATTTTCAAGAATGAGATTTGCTCTAAAAAAGTTTTAGAGAGATTATTGAAAACAGGGAAAATCGTGAAATTTTGTTTGGAAATCAGAGAAAAGTAATAGAATTTTAGGATGAAGAATTTATGATAATTCTGCATATAATAGTACATGTATTAACTATTCAGTCTCAATGACTAAATTTATGTAGTTGCGTCATTTTATTTCGAAATTCGAATTTACTTCTGGTGAATTAATTTTGAACGATTCTCGGAGCCATTTGAATTATTAGAGAGCGCAAACATGAAACGGCACGCCAACGATGTGAACACAGCTTAAAGATCTCGACGAGCGTGCCGAGAGTCTCCACTTGGCTTTTCGCGGCGGGCGAGGACAACGCTCGAGCCGCGAGCGGGACGAAAACTCGCATGAAGCACGTAAGACAGAGAGCCCGGGCGTTTCTTGTTATACCGTTGGAGGGAAGGTGGATACCTGGATGGGCGCTAACCGTCCACACACCGTGCCCTCCCTCTCGGCAGCCGTGAGCCGCGGCAACCGGACGACCGAGCGAAGCATGCGAGAGCCTTTCGAGCAGGACGAATACCCCATTCGAGAAGGAGGGAGAAGCGTGTTCCCTCTGTCGAACTCTGTTCGGCATGGAACGCTACCGACCGCAAGATCGGCTCGATCGGTCTCTCGGCGTTCTATTCAATTGCCGTACGTGACACAAAGGGCGAGCGAGGGGCGAAGAGGAACAATGAGGGATGTATCCCCCACGTCCCTCCGCGACTCCTCGCCGCGGTTCCAGTTCTTTCCGCGGATCGTAGCGACTCGATCCCGCGGAAACGTCGTCGTGGATCGCACTCGAACCGCTCGAACATCGAGCGGCCGCCTCCGGCCTTCGGCATCGACGGCATCGCGCACCGATTTCAATGCGCCGCTCTCGGTACTATTTTCTCTGTACACAATTACGACGCAGTTTGCTGCGTGGATATCCGTCAAACCTTTCTAACGCGCGCGACTCGACATCGCTCATTAAATGGTAATAGCATCGATTTATATTTGCGCACCTTCGCGCGTTGTTCTTCGCGAGTTGGTTGAGGCTGAGGTTGCGAAATCGTGTCTTTGAAGGCAGGCATCATCTAAAAGACTTTAAAAGTGAATAAACAAATCGCAATACATGATGGATGACACACGGGAAGGATACGTAATTTTCATATTTTTCTATATTTATGTACGAATCTCGCTCGTCACTGTTATTTTGCAATGTTTATGTCTTCAGAACTTGAGTTGCATAAAAAGTTATATAAAAATGAAGCAACGCATATTATTCTTTTTACGCTGTATGATGATGTTTATTGAACCACAACGGCAGAAAATATTCATCGATTGTATACATAAAGTTAACTCTTGCTCTTTCGTATGTTTTTTCGGAGTTAATTTAGCTTGCAGTTTCTGCACGATTTAAATAACAATTGGAGGGTGAAAGAGAGGCTGTTTTATTCAAGTAAACTGAAATACGGAAACGATAAGAAAACGGAAGCGTTTACTTACATTTATTTTACGTTACCCTTCTGTTCCATATTGACGCAGAAATCTTGAGTTTCTACGATATCGTTTTCATTCGCGATTTCTGGATCCGACGATCTTAGTCAAGTGCGCTCAGACGGAAGTATGGTAATAAAACTCCAATGTTAAATGTTACCGCGAGAGAGAAATAACTCCCGAGTACAGTTTCGTTGAAGAAACTTAAGTCATCGGAATAGAAAAATTTCTTCGCAAAGTCGGTTCGCAGAATATTAAGTACTGCCGCACGAAGTGCCGAGTGTATTTCTTTTGTGTTCAGGAACCGCTCGATTGAGAATCGTATCGGATCAGTTCGATTTGCATCCACCAAACGACGATTCTAATTAAATAAAATATGCGTAGCGCGATCATTCGAAATGTCCTAAATTAAAGAGGACATCTTCACCGATGTTTCGGTTTAATAGGATCCACCGCTATTTCGTTTGGCAATTTCGTCACCACCGTTGCAAGTCGCCGCAGATAAACGTATTTCTATTGTAACATCGATATCCGATTTATCGACGAGTGAAGAGAACTCGGTATGATCGCGTAATCGGACAATAATAAGAAAAAAGAAAAAAAATCCATCAGATCTCCTCGGACACTTCTCTACACGAGTCGAACTTTCCCGCAGGTCGTAAATCTCTAAATCGCATTTCCATACGAAATTTCATTATGGAAATCACATTCCGGAACGGTCTTGGAAAAGTATCAAACGTTCTTTTTTTCACAGAAAAGGCCGTTGGTTAAACCAAATAACCAAAGGTTCGCGTGAGCAGCCCCGCGGAACGGACGGCGAGGAAGAAGAAACGCCGCTCCGCGTCGAGCGAATCGTCGCGGATAATGCGAAAGTTTTATTTACATAGTCGGACAGAGGAGAGTTGGCGACGGACTTTTTACGTCGAGTACCTCGCGTGCTAGTTAATATCTATTCCTGATTTCCATTTGATGAACTCCCCTCTCAGAAATGATTTTTCGAGCGAGTCGGTGAACCGAGTTTTTACAAATCGGGAGCACGCTCAGGATCACACAGGACATCGTCATTCCTTTTTTTATCCGAGAGCATCCTGATAGATCCTTACGCAAACCTGCACGAGAATTACGGGAATGAAATCTCCAACGATGCGTACCGATAAATCCCAACGAGCGCGCGAGCGTCGGAGCATGCGGTATTAATCATTCGACGAAGTTTCTACTTATCACGATCAACGTATAACTTAATTCCTGCTTTAGCCGGGCGTTAAATCGCACGTTCGCGCGTCCATAGCGCGGAAGGACATAGATCTCGCCCTTCGTGTTAGTCTTCTCCTTCTTAGCTGTTCGAACGACCGCGAGCCGTGATCACGCTGCGCGAGGCTTCTATCCGCAGTCGCGTGAAATTGAGTGAGGAGTGTAATCAGATTCCTTGTAACGAATGTTCGGAAACTGGTATTTTCAGAAAAATAAGTAAAGTTTACTTTAATAAAACGCACATCACGCGAAACTACACGAAGCGCAAAGAAAGTGTATTAAAATTAACATTCCGAAATAACAGAAAAAAAAATACATTTTTACGAAACGTGCGTAAAAGAAAATGTAAAAACTCAAAATATGGGTTATTATAAACACTAATTTGATAAAGTTACTGATAACAACTTTATAAAATATTTCGGGATTGTGCGTATGAAATATTTTAGAAAAACACTGGATAAACCACCGTACTTGAAGTCACATTCTAACAAATGCCGAATTATGAATAACGTAATGTAGTGCAACTTCGAGACTTGCTTTGTTTTATAACAAAAGAAAAAAAAAGGTACTGCGAAAGCTTAAATTATACGTTTGCAACTGATGTAGTGGATGATTGTTATCCTGGAAGCAATCTTATCGACGGTCGCAGATGCACCTAAGAGCTGGAGAAAATACGGACAGACTTCGCCATTTTCAAGTTTTCATTGTTTTGCGCGTTTACCATCGCGCGCGTGACACGAAATCGGGGCGAATGGTCGTGCTCGAAAATTTCGATCGTTTGCAGCTGTGCTCATTTTCTCTCAGCAGCAGATGTTCTTCCCGCAAGGCTACGCTCGCGTGTTGCGCGCATGTACATCCCTCTCATGATTATTTTACAGAAAATTTACAACGCCGCGGCTCAATAACGCGTGAATCTAAAATTTTATCATTGATACGAATTAATCGTGCATTCACAATTAGATATTCGTCAGTGCGACTGCTCGACAATTCCTAATAACGGTGCATCTTTTCCTCTCATTCCTCTATAATTGAAAACGTAAAACAATTTCATTTACATACGAAAGCGCTTTGATCATGCTAGAGTCAACAGTGTTGTACAAGTTTGGCTTAACTTTGTACGTATTACTAGGATCTTTGGATGTAATTAAAGTGACGAGACCGGGGAAATGCTCTGTTGTTTTTTCGATTACCTTTAATACGATTTGGAAACGTTTCACTTACTTCCACGTTATATAAATTCCAATTTCCTGTTTTAATAAGAGTCTTCATGTCCACTGGCAACGTGATGCAATCCACTTAAATAAATTAATGAAAAAATATTAAGCATTTAAAATACATCTTTGTAGAAAAATTATTCCGAAATAGAAACGTAAAATTGAGAAAGATACAATAGAACTTTGCAAGTTGGAGCAGCAACGTTGATACATAAGATGGGAAGTTAATCCCTAATTACCGGATCGAGACATGATTGGATTAATTCAATTCGTGCTCGACTAATCCTTTATAACCCTATCGTATATATTTGCATTATATTACACAAAGAACCATTTGCATTGTATTATACTAACGAAACACTTTGTCGAAACAGAATACTTGATAAAACATATAACGAAACATATTTGACTGTTCAATTAGTACATATGAACAAAACTCGTATAGAAAATTTCCAGAAAAGCGGTAGAGCAGAGTTTAGATGAAATTGCAACGGAATCCCCGAAGGCTCCGTTGTTGTGTAGTCCAGGGATAATCGTGGCCCTCAAAATGGCAAGTGCAACAGTGGTATCAGCGTGGTCTGAAAATGTCGAAAACTTCGGTGGATTGTCAGCTGGCTTTAATGCGCAACGAAGCGTGTCAACGGGGTCCCATGGTATTATTACGAAGTCTCCCAAGCCGCACTTGTAACCATACACGAGAGCGCCGGAATGGTACCCGACACGCCCCGCGAACTCTCGAGCAGTTGCGCTCGCAAAGAGTTGATTAAAGTCACCGGTCGGTTGGTGCAACTTGTATTTTTTTTACCTCTCTTCCTCCCTCCCCCCTCCCCTCTTTCTCTCTCTCCCTCTCTCTTTCGTCGAACCCGAAGAGATTGGATCCAATTCAATGTTCCACGAAAGTGCTTTGTAATCGATCGAGCGAACAGCTCTCGCCTCGGAATGTTTCTTCCGCCAGTGTCAGTCTCACAGCGACAGGCAGATCCACCTCCGTCAATATTAGCGATGCTTGTTCGGGACGAGGCAACACTTGCTTAATAAATCGAATTATCCGGCGCTCGCGGGGTTCGTTAAAAGTCCATTTATCCGACGATCGCGCGTCGTAACTGGCGAACGTGAAATCACGAAATACCTCCTTTCCCGAAGAGACGTTCGTCAAACTGACTTCATCATCGATGACGAGAAATCGACGTATCTGCTTTCAGAAGAAATTTATCTACCGCACTTCTGATTAATTACGTCTGACAGGATAAACTAGAAACTCGTTTGCTGCAGTCGTAAACGGTTTACGACAGTTTCAAAGTAAATTGCAAAATACTTAATATCTTAACATCATTGATGTTCCCCTGTCTTATCTTAAATGTGTAGTAATCAACTTGTATGTTTTGCACTTAAACATGTAATGTTCGAAAATTCGAAAAAAATAATTTAATTAAGAAATATAATAATTGACTTAATTAAAATGAAAGTAAAAATAATTTTGTTCCAAGAATAAATATAAGTAAAATGCCTATGAGCGATTGTTGATGCGTAAACAATAAATTTATAAAGCGACAAGATATAATTCGCAAACAATTAGAATAATCAATAAAGTTAATTGTAAACGTTTTAACTTAAAATTCGAGTTCTCTTTGTTTGCGAATTATATCTTATCGCCTTATAAATATATTCTTTACACACTCCAACAATCGCTTATAGAAGCATTTAATTTATATTTGATAATAATTTATATTAATATATCGTACACATAAACGATATATTTATCTTTTCTTTTATATCAAGAATAATCATTAATTGACTAGATGTGCGTGTCGCGTAGAACAACTTACAATCATGGAGGATGCGATACTCTTTGTAATAAAATAAGGTATGAAATTAATTGCCGATCATTACCTGGAATGCCGCAGCAGCGTCACGCGCTTCGATGCCATTATTCCGCTTTTGCCTGCATTTGAAAGTCCGCGTACTAAGAGTACGGATGATTTCTGCGAGTTATTATGATGTTACACGGTGCTCTCGCTCTCTCGCGCAACTTGTATACGCCGCGACGATATATATATATATATATATATATATATATATATATATATATATANACGACGTAGACGTAACTACTACGTACGTACGTCGTACGTACGTACTAACTAC
>NW_012130066.1:2596768-2643159 GCF_000143395.1 Atta cephalotes
TATTAGTCGTAGTAGTTAGTTAGTAGTAGTAGTACGTACGTCGTCGTCTCGTCTCTCTCCGTCGACGTACTACGTACGTACGTACGCGACGATATATATATATATATATATATATATATATATATATATATATATATATACACGAGAAGGTAACCGACTATACCATGGTTCGCATAATCAGCAAGCCGCAATGGTTACACGACGGCTGCGGCGGCGGCTGTATGGATAGCGCACGTGTGAAATATGCATTCGCTCCGCGAGACAATGCAAGCGAGACACTAAATTCTCAATCGCGATAACTGTACTACGCGCCGGTGTACGCGTATGCGCGAATATAAAGTTCACAGTCGACAAGAGAGCGAGGTCGGTAATTGAGGGTACGACTCTTTTTTTTACGCTCGACTTCCGTCGATCCTCTTCGCGTCGCGCGAGCGCGAAATGTGCAAGTAACGGCTGTGCAACCAGCGATTAGCTGTTGCACTTAAAAAAAATGTGCTTTAAAGATCGCAATTATCGGCGAGGCAAATTCGAAGGGGAAAAAGTGCATGAGAAATACAGAGAGCGGACGGAGACTTCTCTCGAGAGTTATCTTAATTAATCACGATTACGCCGCGATTATGTCGCGAGCGATTATAGTCGTCGTGCATTTCGCGTCGCGTCGCATCGCCCAGTTTCCAACGGCTATATAATCACTGAGATGACACAAATCCTGACTTGTGTATCTGTATGTATGATTTAATGCCCGTCGTGAGTACCGCTTGAATTTCGTAAATCTCAACCGGAATAACGACTCGAGCGTCTTCTCATGGGGAGTCATAGTCGCGCTCTTTCTCTTCTCTTCCTCTCGCAAGTGAGAGCGATTTGCGGCTTGGGCAACTCAACGATTTGTGATAAAACGTGGCTGCTCAATGATCCGACACGACGGCGATTTGAATTGATCGTCGGTGTCGATTCGAAACACGAATCCCTCCTCGAATCCCTTCTTGATTCGTGCAATGGCACGCCAAGATGAACGATGGACGGCGACGATAGGCGTGCAAGTGGCATGTGCCGTTCTGGCAGATAATGCAAACAGAAATTCCGTTATATCGCATAAAGGCATTGGCGACCAGATTAGCGGACGGCGGGAAGAGATGACGGTTGGAGGAGGTCGTCGAGCTGCATTCTCAAGGAAGCTGCTTTAACTACTGCGCGAACGAGTTTAGCGAGCTGAGAAATGTTAGAAGCGGGTGGGATATGACTGCAATCGTGGATGAAAGAGACGCACGAGGATAAAGCTCCTCGCTTTATCACTCCTAATTCATTATTTTCTGCAGTAAAGACCTTCGCGGTTTTACGCGCATTAAAACTCGTCACTTGTCGGTCGTTTTATCGGAAAGCCGTTACCCGACGGTACTCGGGTATCCTATCGAGTCGCTTCTTGGTCCCGCTTTAGGTATTATTGCTCGCGTAGTTGCTGCCACTGTGAGTCTCCGAGAGTTGCTTCGATTCAATCCGCGATATAAAGACGTCGGCTGTATCAATTTTAATGATCACTCTTTAATTTTAGATTCCATAGCATCGCCGATTTCTCCATCGTTAGTTTACCCGAGGTCACGCGCGCGCGCGCGCCTCGTCTTGTTAAGTTGGATATACGAACAAAGTAGGGAACAGGTTTATAAACTTCTTGCATAATCTCGCATTATCAGGCTGTGAGTGCATTCAAAAATAGTTTTTGTCCGGTTCATTACTTATCCTAGCGAGATAGACACGCCTGATTCTGTTCCTTTCGCCACTCTCTATCCGCGCCCAGAAGTGTGGCCTGGAATATCTAGACCATTGAGATCTTACGATCTCTTGCCCTTCCGTTCGTATATAATTTCTTCCTCTTGCGCACCTCTCTCGCGGCTCGCCATCGCGGTGCGCGCGAGGACTTGTAGAGGTATCTCCGATTTTTCTCAGTACATTAAATTATACTCGAGGGGACTGGTTGACGGCCACGAGCCCGCCTTGACCAGGCGCTTTCAACGGAGAACATAAGCGATGCAAAGAGTGTTTTACCCGTGATATGTTGTTAAGGACTTGTTAATTACAAAAGTGGCAGAACAGGATCGGCAGATAGGAGCGTTGACTCGTTACCAGCCTCATAGAGACGCTCGCTACCACGGATGCCGATCGCAATCTGTTCGACAAATTCGATGTTACGATTAGAATTTTCCTATGTATTTTGCTGCAATCCCTTATTTATGTATCAAGGATAACTGCTAGAACTAAAAACTGCTCGAAAGGAAAAATGTTGGAACGCGTGACCAACGTAATTGAATGAATGATGACGACACGACTGTGCAGCCAAATATATGTGTCGGACGAACTAATCGCGGACGCTGATTGTTTTGATTAGTCGTCGGAAATGATTTGCTGAGCCGAGTTAAATGTCACGCGCGTGATGATAACCGATATTGCGCTACGTTCTCATCAAAGAACAGTCCATCAGGATTGATCGATCTATCTACGCGCTATCGAGGCGCGCGGAAAGCTCAGCTCTCGCGCAAATGTTAGATCGCAGCTACGATCGTTGGTGAAATGACGGGCGCTGCGGAGTACAATGCGATTGCGAATTCCATGTGTCATTAGCCAAACCGCAAAATACTCCGGCAGTCATGGTATGTAGGGTGGGACTCTCGATGCTTCTTTCGTAGCGTTGCTGCGTGCATATTCGTTATCGTGCGCCGCTTCGCGACACCGTTACGATATATTTGCGTTCTTTCTCCAATATCGCAATCGTCCTCGAACGGTGTACTACTACCATCATCACCATCACCTTATTTCGCGCATCGATCGAATTGCCTGCGCTGCTGGGCCGTTACACCAGCATTGATTACATGACGATTACACGCAATCGCGGACTATGCAATAACACAACTTTCGCGAGCGTTTTCACGTAGCTACAATTTTCTAACGTGGTTCATTTAGCTTACGCTCCTACACTACTCGTGGATATTGCATGCCATTCCCGCGACAAGATCAATGATCATAACAGATAAATCAAATTTTTACATTTTCTTAGTAATACCGATTTTTTATTATTTTTTTTTTTAAATTTAAATTTACTAGTTTTTACAAAATGTGAGTTAGTCCACTTGCAGCAAATCTTTTAATTTATTTGTTATAGATTAGCTATAGATTTTGTTTTGATTGACGTTTGCATTGCTTTTTTAGTATCTTTAATCTTTTTTGTAATAGTTTATTCGAGTTAGAAGTTAGAATAGCATAACGAAATAATTTAATTCAATTTATTATGGGGCGTAACACGAAATATCCTCTTAACTGTTTTCTACCAAATTGTCTCTTTTCTATTATCCTCAGGTAGATATTACTTATTCCGCAGATGCAACGGTAACAAGACGTGATGACAATGTATACAGACGTGACTCGATTAACATAAAGTATTGTTTTGTTCTCGAGCTACCTCAGAAAATGGCGCACAAAGCCTGCATCGAAATAGTGGATTTAATTGTCATGCTGTGAATATCGCGTATACCGCTTTGTCATTTTATTGCATTAACTGAAAATGAGGAAGTGCATCGCATACCGTTTGTAAATTCGTTTTAATGCTTTGACATTTCTCTCAACAAGTACGCTTAAAAAAAAGTAATACCTTATTCTCAAAAAGTGCAGTTTTAGATCGCAATGAATCGTAAGAACGTTAAATTTAGCTCGTCTCTATAAAAACATTTACACGTTTAATAGTCGAAAACTTTTTCAGCGATCTGTAGAACATATAGTTGAAGTTATATAATTCGGTATTGAAGTTATATAATTCGGTATTATTGTAATCTGCTTAGGGAAGGCAAAAATCAGAATAAGACAGAAGAATTAAAAACATAAAAATAGAATGTTTTATTATTCAGTCATAGCTTTTATTCTAGAATAATATCTTTTTGTGTCGGATAGTTTGCGGACATGATAATCGCTTGCGAGGAAAGCTAAAGAAGACGATTTCATGTTTATACATTATATCTCGAATATTTGTAGTGCAGCACTTTAGTTTCTTTGCACATAACGCGCACTTTGAATTCGACTGTCGCATTTCGAATAAGATACGTCACGTAAAGTTTGTTTCATCTTGCGCTGACTGCATCTCGGCGTTTTCATAATGCTAAAGTTATTACTGAAATGTGATTGAGCTATCTGTGCAATGAATATCAATGTACTATCTCCCTGTTACGTATTCATAAAAATATATACGTACAATTTATGTTCCGTATACGAGAGATGATACATATAAAAATAGAAATTTATAGATTAAAGTCTCGTTTATTGATTCGTACATGTCCAGCAATAATGAGACCGTCGAATTCAAACGTAAATTCCACGCGACACGTAAATTACGTTTTCTTAAGTTAATCATTAATCGACGGCAAGCGAGCTTCGTTGTTATGCTGTTATCTCTATTTTCATTCTCGCGTTATATAACGATACATTCAAGTCACATAAAAAGTCTCTTTATCGAATGGGACGGAATAAATAAGACTAAAATAATACTTTACAATGTTCGCGCCCAGAATTTTTTATTATCACCGTGGAGCGTCAGCTTCCATCGCTGAGATGCTCGTAAGCTCGTATTTCTGGATGAAATTCGTCATCAACCAGAGAGAGAGGAGAAGTGTAAATACAATTAAATATACATAATAATTATAATTAGGAAGTGGTATCACTGTTGGCGCAGCGGCTTGAGCCAAGCAATCTAAACAATCGAGATTCAAACGGGTCCGAAGACGCTCTTGAGAGACTCGATGTTAAGCGATATTTTACTTTAAAAATTGATCGTGGAGACATACGCGCGAGATAGCTACCGATATTAAAATAATTACGCCAACGCAATATATTATATAATTTCTCGCCCGAGAAATCCATCGCGGTTTGCCAATTGATTGCGAAATTATTTGCACTAGTCGACAAATAACGGCTGATTTCAATGACTACAAATGGACACATAATAACGAGAAGCAGTGAATTTTAAGTACACAATCGGTACATTGGGCTACCGGAATCACGACGGGCTGCAGGCGCATCTCTTGCGTTCCACGATCACGGCACACACACACACACATATGTATACGCACCCAACATAATCGTCGCACGTTCCACGAGCCGAATAACGGTGCCGGTCCGGCCGTGATTCGCGACCGAGCGGACGACGTCCTATTTACAACGAGTTTCAGCACTCTCATCCAGACGCGCTGCAACAAATTTACAGAATCTGCGTGTGGCACACCGAGTATACGTTTCCACGCGTCTTAAATATTTTCTCACTCTTTATCACACACCGTTTATATACACATGATCTTTATTCCCGCACCTCGGTATATATGCTCTATTTATATATATAAAATCCTTCCGTTTGTATTTACACACTCTGTAATATAATATCATATTGCACACCGTGCGAATACGCGTCTCGGAATCGCGCTTCGAGCATACAAGATCCTCAATGTGAAGCTCGTGTTCCTCATGTTGTATCCTCGCGGCTAAAAGCTCGTTTAACGTGAACGACACTCGATGCACTTGGATTTGGCTACAACGATTCATATGTGGACGGATACGGTACGCGATCCATTGGACGTTCTGTTGTTGTGTTGCCGTCGGACCGGCGGCGGCTGCCTCGTCCTCTGCGTTGTGCGCTGATTGTTTGGCACATCCGGCAACGCGAATCGCAGCTTCTCCCAGAAAAGCTTGTCACCCCATTGTAGATACGTGTTCGTCTTTAAGTACAGTCGTATGTCCGGATCGAGATCGCGCTGATGCACGTCGCCAACCAGCACGAGAATTAATCGGCGTCTTCTATCCCTCAGCACTTGATGGTGCGCCGACTTGAAATCGAAGCGACACCACTCGGATTTGATGAAGTTTTCCGATAGCACCATTATCGTTCTTCGCGACGACTCCACCGCCTGGACGATGGTGTCGGCTATGAAGCTGCCGACTGGAAAGTCCCGATAGTGAAGGCACAGTTTGTACGAAGGGTTACCCATTTCGAGCACCGGCGCCAGTTCCTCGGCAACGAACGCTTCGTCCTTTGAGCTATAGCTCACAAAAGCGTCAAACAGTTTATCTCGGTCGTCTCGATCGACTTCGTGATTTCGATAGAATATCCGCACACCGAAACGCGAGTGAAACCACACGCGTAGTTCATGACGAAACACGAAAGCGAGCATGCACAGAAGTATGACGACGAGCGAACTGGCTGAAGTGGCCACCAGCAGCGGCAAATAATCATGCAGGACCTGTTTTTCAATAATGGTCTTGGTGTAGTTGTGATGTATATCGTTATCGAGACTAATCGTGCCAGTGCAAACGGCGCTCTCATTGCCAGCGCGCTCAGAATCGCCTAGCGTTGTGCTCATCGGAAAGCCGAATTCGTCGTCCGCGAACACTTCATCGCCAAACGCCTCGAACTCCGTGACGTTGTACACACAGCGCAACGCAGCCGCGTCCGTAACGCGGATGCTCGGATCGCGCGACCACTCGCGATAACTCTGCAGGTAGTCGCACTCGCAGGACCAGGGATTCCCAGCTAGGCTAATCTCGATTGAACTCGGCAGTGACCATATTACCAGAGTAGTCAGACGATTATTCTGCAACCGTAATATTCGCAGAGAACGCAACGGCGCAAACGTGTCATTGCCGATTGCGGCGATGCGATTGCGTTGCAGATGCAGCTGCCGTAGTGCATCCAGCCCTTCGAATTCGTGACCGCGCAGCTCGCGTATCCTGTTGTCCTGCAGGTGCAAATCCTCGAGGTCGCGCAGCCCGTTGAATGACCTGTTCTGCACGATCTCGATGTTGGACGAATTGAGGAACAACACCTTGAGCTTTTTGCGGCCGATAAAAGCGTGACTTGACACTATACGTAGATCGTTTCCGTCCAAATAGAGACGCGTGGCATCCATCGGTATCTGTTCAGGTAGTTTATTGACGTGTCCGCCGTTGGAACAATCTACCACATTCGCTGACCACGACTGATCGTGATAACACGTACAGTTCTGCGGACATGTCATCTCGCAGTCGCACGCATCAAAGTCACAGCAATGGCATAGAGCGAAGCAGTGGGTTTCATATTTGCAGAGGAATTGCGAGTGGGATGCCTCGACCAACGGCACGAAGACGTGTTCACGATCATATAAGAGCTTGCAGTAGATGCTTTCGAGGTCCATGACGCGCGGCTGCACGCGCGTCTGATTCTGCCGATTGACGCGCTGCAGCCACTCCATGGTGCAATCGCATAGGTATTGGTTGTCGCCGATGTAGAACTCCGGTAGCGGTTGATCCGACGGTACTGCGCTGATGCGCAACGCGTATGGCTCGAGATTTCGTATCTGGTTGCCTTTCAAATCGACTCGCGTCAAATTTGGCTTCTTAAAGAACGAGTAGCTCTGCACTTTGGAGATGAGATTGTCATTGAGAAACAGTAGCTCGACACTCATGGGAATCGCGTTGCCAGTGATCTCCGTAAGCTTGTTTTCGCTCGCGTCGAAGGTACTCAGCTGCAATTGTGTCTCGATCTCGAAATTATTGCCTAATTCCTTGATTTCGTTCGAGTGTATGTCCAACCACTGCAGCCCAGTCGGTATCATCGCGTAGTCGAACCACTTGAGCTTATTGTCGCTCACATTGAGCCAAACGAGATTTGGCAGTTTGGTGAAGAGGCCGGTGATGTCGGTCAGCTGATTACCGTCGAGACGTATCGCCTGTAGATTCAGATTTTCGTCGAAAGTACCGGGTTCGATGTACTGTATGCGGTTTCGCGAGAGATTCAGGATCTTGAGCTCTTTGATACGATCGAAGACGCCTTTCGTGAGATTGCCGATATGATTTTCGGTTAATCGAAGTCCGTATAGCTGCGCCACGTGGTCGAAGGTGCCGCTTGGTATCTCGGAGATGAGGTTCTCGCCGAGGTCGAGAGTGCGCAGGAGGGGAGTGGCTTTCAATGCGTCTGGCACCGATGTCAGCCGATTACCGTTAAGATGAAAGTCCTGTAGGGACGAGGCGTTTCTTAAAGAGCCCGGATGTATCGTATGCAACCGGTTATTGTCCAACGAGAGAAGACTGAGCACGTAAAGACCACTCAATGTAGTGGCGTCTATGACAGTCAACTGATTGTCGCTAAGCAATAATGTGTGCAAATTGTAGAGCGCTGAGAACGTGTTTTCCGGTAGACTTTCAAGTAGATTTTCTTGCAGCCGTAATATTTGTAGACTGTACAAATCGCGAAAAACGGTCGGATCGAGACGCGCGATACGATTGCTCGAAAGATCCAACACCACTAAACGCACCAGACGAGTAAACGTAGCCGCGTTCACCCATTCCGCTGTTAATTCATTGTGCGAGAGATCCAATACTAACAGCCGTGACAATTCGCTGAATAAACCGGGCGGTAAGACGCTCAACGTATTGTTCCTGAGATGAATCTCCTGTATGTGATCCTTGGCGTCGCTGAAAAGCTCCGGCGGCAGGCTCGCGAGCCGGTTGTCGGCGAGTCTCAAGATGGCCAGTGACGTGAGGCCTTCGAATGCGCGATCCGCCATGAAACTGATGGCGTTGCATCGCAGGTCCAGGCTGTGCAACCTTGTCAGACCGGAAAACGCTGCGCTCGGCAAAGATTCGACGCTATTATTGCTGAGATCCAGTTCCCTGAGATTCGTTAGGCACCTCGTCACAGCGTTAAAGCGGAAACCCGTGATGTCCCTGAGCCGGTTCCTCGTTAAGTTTAGAACTTCTAGATTGATCAGGGGACAGAGCGCGCCCTCCGGTATGCCCCACATGTTGTTTTCACCGAGATCGAGCTTCTCCAATTGCCGAAGCTCGTCGGTGAATGCTCCGGCAGATATGTCGAGTGCCATTGCCGACCAGTCAGTGTTGTGCGTCCTCACGGTGAGATTACGCAGTTCCCTGAGACCTTTAAACGCGTCATCTGATAGATTGCCGATCTTACAATACTCGATCACGAGCTCACGCAGCTCGACCAGCGGTCTGAAGCTCCCGGCGCTCAGAGAACTCTGATAGAATAGCGCGTCGCTGCATTCCAGTCGCAAACGCACCGTGTGCTGCGGCTGTATCACGCTGAAGTTTGTGTTCTCCAATTCGCTATTGATGGTTCGTAGACGACACACGAGCGACACGTCGTCCTCAGCGTCGCCGGTCGTGATCCACTTGCATTCGTCCGGTGCCTTATATCTGAGCGCTTTGCTCAGAGACGCACCTAGGACACCGAATATCGTGCCTAGTAGTATGGCGAGGAAGGCAGGACTACCCCGCATCTTTCCGCCGCGTTAATCACTATTCCATCAATGTGGAGTGGTCCCCCCCCGTGCCCCCCCTCCCCTAGGGGTTCCTATCTCTATTGCCAACTAACGCCACTCGTGCGTCTCGTGAAACCGACGTCGATCCATCTAAACCACCACCGAGTCGCTGCAATTTCACCTCATCACGTCATCCATATCACTCTCTCTTTCTCTCTCTTGCCTTTTCTTGCCTCGGTCGACGATCGACCTTTTGCACCTTACTCTTTGCACTTTACGATCCTGGCGGTCTCATCCTCGGCGATTCGTCTCGTAAAGAAAAAGAGCGGATTGTTCGAACGACGCGCGCGCGCGTGCTAACGGGACGAAATAAACGCGTTCGCGAAAGAGAAGAAGAAGAGAGAAGCAAGTTCAGCGACCCTGAGATTATCGCCTCTCCGATGGTGAGAAAAATCTCGTGGACAACGAAAAGTCACCGTTACAGGTACGACGCGCCCGTGCAGGACTCCGGTAGGGCCCACAGTTCTACCAGGACTGGTTAGCGGAGGATTGTAAGGCCCTGGCGGACTCCGTTACCCTCTCCCCCTCTGCCGTTGCCGATCCCCCGGCTGCTACCTTCCACCGCTCACCACTCCGCGGTCGTCCTTCCTTCTCCCACCTTGTTCCTCGCCTTCTCCTCGTCGCCGTCGTCGTCGTTCTCATCCTCGTCCTCGTCCTCGCCGTCGTCCTCGCCGTCATCGTCGTCGACGTCCTCTTCATCCTCATACCCGGGTCCTGACGTTCTGGTAAGCCTATAAAAACAAGACAGGTACACTCTCCGGGTCCTTACAGTGGCTTCTCCACATCTGCAGCCTCCTCCATCCACTACGTTCTTATTTCCTTGTCCCCCCTTTTCGTTTTTTCCATCGCGCATCCTTCTGCTCTCTCTTTCTCTCTCTTTCTCCTTTTATTCGTGCACAACACACTCCCCGCATCTCCTTCATCATTCTTTCTCTTTCTCTCTCTTTTTCTCTTCTGTCGATCCTTCCTTCATTTCTTCTTCTTCCTCTCGATTCTTTCGTCATATTACTGTTCGATAAATCTGTTCACGAAACCTCGCCGCACCATCTATTCACATATCGTTTCTGATTCTGTCATGTAAAATAGGATTTTGAAAAAGGATGTTCCAATTGTCCTATACTTTACATGTATTTTTTATAGATTTCTGTTGTGTTCTTCTGCGCTCTCTCCCGATCATCTGCTTCTGATAAAAATATATAGTATGTCAGTTAATTTTCCGTAAATTAATGTTTATTGAAATGTAATGTATTCAATTATTCTCGATTTTATTTTATTTTCCAATTTTTATGCATACTTCTTTGTGTTTATTGGAGAAAACTGTTTTTACTTATATCCTTTGAACCAAATCTTTATTTTTAAAAATTTTTGTTCTGTCATAATAAAACAAAAAGGAAATAACATTTTATAATTATATAAAAAAGAATTAGTAAGAATATATGTGTTATAACTCAAAGAATTATCAAAAATTTCATAGATTATTATGTCTGAATATCTGTATAAAATTTGAATACAATTCTCTTATTGCTTAAAAGTTATTTAATTTTTTGGTTACTCTTAATTCTTACGTAAAATTATGTCTTATGATAATTATTTGTTATTAAATATTAAATTTGATGAGATAACGTTACGAATTAATTAAAATTTTATATTTATATATATAATATATATAAACATAAATATATATATATATATATATATATATATATATATATAAAATTCCAATAAATATCCGTACAAAAGTTCATTTGAATTCATTTATTCGTTTAGAAGTTATTTTTCTAAAACTTCAGCAAAAAATAGTCATTTTGCTCTAATCGAATTATTTGTTATCTTTTTATGTATTATTTTCCAGTTAGTTTGAGGGCGTATTTATGATAAAATTTTTTAATTAATTGATTTTGTCTTTTTTTGGTTGAGTTTTATTAATACTTTTAGCTGATATTATATGGCCAAAATATCCTTAAATAAAAACGATTCTAATTTACAAAAGCGAATCTAAAATAACATCTTATGTGTCTAAAAACTCGAATTAATTTCTTATATTTTTATATTAAAAATTCAATATTCACAATTTCTCGTAATATTTTAATATTCCAAATTCATATGCTTTATCCCAGTGATCATAAAACGATATTTATCGTGTCCGAAATAGTATATAATGTCGTATCAAGTGGTGTTTGTACGAAACTTCACCTTTCAGAAAGTAGTATTTACCAGTTTGACGTATCATCATTGAAAAGTGATTTGTTACCTTTACCTGCTCGAAGTAAGGTTCCCATTGGAAGAAGATCTTTTGGACATCATAGTTTAAATAAGCGATTTATCGAACTTTATTCCTTCAAATTTTAAATAACCAATAGATACAACATCAGCATCATTACAATCGATCATTCGAGAATATTACATCATTGCGTCATTTTTTCTTAATTTCCTTGATTTTAATATAGATATATTTTATTCTAATTCTTGATGAAACACGTAATGATTTATTCGAGAAGAGCTATAAAATACTTAAAATATCATCTTCATCATTATTATTACCAACGATATAGACTTCCGATTTCGTAATTAAACGTATACGTTTTATTCGTATTCATTGATCGTTATTACAAGATCTTTACCAAGGCCCCAAGGCCTTGTGTTGGTATTATATTTCACTCTTTTACCAGTTTCCTCTCGCTTTGATAAATGCAACGGTGGACTTTTAGTCGACTATAAACGCTCATAATATTATTATTCCCCGGGTGTCCGATATTTTGCGGATTAACCATGTATCACGTGCTGTAAAACGAAACTGCAACCTGCTAACTATCTCGATTACCTCGAGTGAGTTCGCGCCATTCTTTCTCATTACACAAATATCTCGAGTTCTTCCGGGAAAGAGTTACTTCATTCTCAGAGATTATTTTCGTCGGCTTTCGTCGAGACGCAATTTTTGGCCGATATTACATACATTCTCGTCGCCAATTACTGTAACTTCAATGAATGATACAGACGTATCAAGAACCTTATTGCTCTGCGCGCAAACTTGATTTAATCCTCTCCCTCAGGGAGGAATTATACTAATCGCAGTTAATTTACGAGTAATTTTGTTACGCATGAAAATTTATGAAGCGAGCGTATCTCTAATTATCATTAACGACATTAATTCCGCGAATCGAACTTAGTCCAATATCTTGATAGCCTCTACGAAGATTAAACGTTAAGGTTTTTAATCCTGATGACTTGGGCATTCCGTTATCGACAATTACATAAATCCCACTCCTTTAATCTCGGCGGTAGCCGGTTTCATGCTGATAAAGGCAATTTCCATGACTTTAGAGGGACCATAAGCACCACGAAAAGATTCTTTTTTGTCAGGTTTGATTAGCAACGCAATGTGAATGGACCTTAAACAGGAGGATGCCCCAATGGCTGCGCCGTTGAAAGGTGGCTAGTTGGCGGTTCGGATCGACGAAAGCGGTCAGTGATCGCTGGAGCCTCATGCCCGGGCCTCTCGCTGCTGACGATCAGGCACTGCTCCGGCACCTCCTTTCCTTTTACTCTCCTCTCTTCCCGCCTATTCTCCATTCCTCCTCTTCATCTCCACAAGTCTCCCCACTGCCGTCACTCCTGGGACCTAGTCTCCTTTCAACAGTGCAGGTGACGGGGCATTCTTTTAAATCTAATCAACTACCGAATCATGCATCGTTGTTATGTACAGGGTGTTTCCGAAACGATATTCGTTTAACATGTTTAAAGGATCTTCTCTAATCTGACGAGGCAATTTGTAAAACCGTGAAAGATACGTGTGAATTCAGTTGCACGCGCGTTACGCGTTGGTGGTCGATCACGAACGTTGATGTTTGCTCAAGTTTTATTAATATATTGTGACTTTTCATGTCTCCTTATGTTAATAAATTATTACTAAATCACGATATCAAATTTTACATATCCTTTTTATAAGATATATTCCATGTTAATGATTTAAAAAAAAAATGAAAAATAAAATAATACGAAAAGCTGCGAAAAAATTCCATTACAAGTCTCTCAAATAAAAATATTTTCGATAAAAGCGCATGTAATATACACAGGAGCACCCTATATATAACGGCACAATGTCTCGCCTTCATGATATCGCAATGACAAAAAGCGTAGGATCGGGAGACATCGATGTCGTGCATTCAAAAATTACGTAATCGGATCCATTACATCGTCAGCTCGTTTCGTTATCTTCCAATATCTCAGTCGCGTTGGTTTAAACCGGGCGCGATGTTCATTAGCTCCGAGCAAGGAAATCAATCAAAGATGTTCGGATTGTTACGCGTAATGGTGAACGAAACTACCGGATTCCGATCGTTGGCCTACACTCCTCACTTGATAAAGACAGATGCGCACCGGTACTCAGTGGATGTCTGCGTAATTCCGCTGTTACATAACAATGACTATGGCTATCTTCGTGGTATGCGCTAATTGTAAAAAATTATTGATTGATGGATGACTTTTTTTTCTCGCCAGAACTAACTCAGACAAGACAGAATTAAGATTTAACGTTACGTATTTTGATTGAATAATTAGACATAATAGAGTTAAGCAGACTATTCATTAGAGATAGGACTAATACATCTTTAAAACTTTTTCACGAATATATTTCAATTATTGTTTCTGTCTGAAAGGTTATCATGAAGAAATGCTTTTATTTGAATTAATCTTTTACAAGACGGAAAGCCAATTAACATGGCGCTGAAGCAACGTCATATTTTGAGAAAAGTAATAATGAAATTATGCGAATTATAAAATCTTTCTGTAGAAAAAGCTGTAAAATTTTAAAAATAGATTTATATGCGTCTTATAAAGGTTAAAAAAATATTAACATTTTTCAGAAAATTCGGCAGAAAGAGACACAGTATATCAATTAGAAAAGCATTCCATTTTTTTTTCTTAAAATACATCAAAGAAATTCATAGTTCTTCTGTGAATAGCACAAAACAAATTTTACGATTTTCTCAAAAATATAAGCTTTACAAAGTTATTCGTAAAAGGAAGATAACATGCCGGAATTCGTAATTCATCAGTATCACGCCAGACTAATCGTCGGCCAGGCGAGCGTTCTCGGCACTCGCAACCAGCCAAGCCAGAAGCGCATTGCAAATCATGACGGGCTAGAATTTATGTTCCGATATGTAGTCTTCCGTTCCTTCAGAGATAGTTTACGTAACATCGATAAGAGAAAGATTTCCCGGGTATAACATACATTCTTCTCACGATTCTTTCCCGCAGGAGACTAATGGATTCTCGGTTTCCCCGTTCATTCGTATAATCACTTTAGAAGCCGCAGCCGCTAATTATCGCGACTTGAAGTTACAGAACCTCCGTGGAAAAGATCACTTTGCGATCTTGCAAAACCCCCGCAGACAAAATGGGATGATTTGTTGTTGTGTACTTTCACTCGAGTCCCGGTCTAAGTTTCTTCCTTCTTGTCCCAGGAGCAGCAGCCTCCAGGCCGTTTATTGTTTTCAGATGGGCACGGAATCACGATCCACCGTCGTCGCGGTCGCGATTCCCGCCGATGATCACCTGCTAGTTTCATCTTACAACCCTGCAACACGTTTTCTCCTGCAACCTTTTTCGAATGCATTCCACGGCGATTGCGCGGTTCGTCGTGGTTGGCTTTAGCAGCTTTAAGGAAGCGGTGGAACGTATCAAGATCGAACGAGAAAACCACGAAGAACTAAACTATTTTGCGTATTACATTTTTCGATACGCGTATTAAATTTTTTATTATTCCAATTTTTAATTTTATTCTTCATTTTTTTAAATTGATAAAGATAAATTGAAAAGAAAATATACGAATATATTAAAAAAATATTTAAGAATGCTTTGCTTAATACAAAGAAAGATTGTTTAATGGTTAAATAAACGCTTTTTTACGTGGAATTTAGTCAACAGGCTATCTTATTTCCGCGGAACGAACAGTGCGTAAATGCCTAAGGACGGTTTATAAAGCGATTACAAAACAGTTTGACACGCTGAATCGTCCATTATATAGCCCGTTAACTCAATTATTATCCACTTTTGTGTTCATTACTATTGTATTGGTATAACACCGTGTTTCAATATGACTCTTTCTTTCTCTCATCTTCGCGAGTTACGTAAGTAAAATGTCTATATACTTCCCGCAGTATATTTTAATCTCAATGCTATCGACCGTTTTATTGCTCGTAAAAATAAATCGAGATATGCGCGTGGCTTAACAATTAAATCATCAGCAAGACGGGAAAGTTGTTAGATAACTAAAGAAAAGAAAAACAAGAGTATTCTCTTGAGGCGGATATCGTGGCAACACAAATTGACGTTCCTATTGCACCGTATTACTTTAGCGTGTGCAGCACGTCGGACAGCCCGGAGACTAATATAAAAGGATAACGTCTTTTCATATGGCGCGAGTCAGTCAAATGAGAGCTACCTAAGCAGCGGCAATCTCCTGCGGGGACGTACATTTTAACGTTGAAATAATCGTAGAAATGATAATTTAGGGAAAAGATAGAAATTCTTCTTCTCATTATTATTTTTTTCAATCGACAAGGAGCTTGTCAGCCGTCGTTACGTTAAGGTTTATTATTCGCGCGCGGTGTATCAGGGAGGATAATCAACGCGTATCAATAATCGGCGTGGAAAATTTATCGCTCCTCGAACGCGCGATCTCGAGAAATCGTTTTCCGCGTGCGAAAGTTGCTCTCCCTCGCTCTTTTCTCTCTTTCTCTTTCTCTCTATAGATGGATGGCGAAGAAGAGAGAAAACGAGAGGAAGGCCGTTCTGGCGGCTGATGTCTAACGCTACAGTCTTGAAGAGAGACAGATACATCGGGCAAGCTGTTGATGTATAGAATATAGAGGGAAAGAGAGAACGAAGGACTAGCGTGACAGAGAGAACAAGTAAGTAAAAGAGAAGGGATCGAAAGAGAGAGAGAAAAAGAGACTGGAATGTGTGGGAGGGAGAGAGGCGAGAATACGAGAAGAGGGAATACGATGGCGATCGCCTGTAATCGAGTTGACCGTGAAATTTTCATTACACCTCTTTTGAGTTATGCATATAAATAAGGAAGGGAGAGCGGGTCGGTGCACCGGGAGCGAAGAACGTGGCAATGCCTTTGTTAGCGGAAGGTTAATGGTGAGGGACCCTCGGGTGTCTTACGACGCTGACAGCAGTCTCGTTAACGATTACGATAACTCCACGGGCTCCTCCGGGATGCCTAGTCGGAACAACTGCAGGCAACCTCGCCAGCAGGCGACCCAAGGCAATCCAGAAAGAGGCGCACGGACTGGTTCATGGGCGAGGAACGAATCCCCACGTGCGATCGTTCTCAAAAATTAACGAACTCGGGATTGGGTTATCGCCCGGTTAGGTGTAAACCAGGATGATACTTTTTGCGTAGTTCACTTGTTCCTCCTTCATCTCTTCTTCTTCATTTTTCTCTTTATTTTTCTTTATCTTTCTTTGTGAGTACGCGATATAAATTGTCGCGGACAGATCCAAAGTCGTAATCCACGAAAATACTCGGATATAATTGCGGAGGAAGGAAGCATCGTAAAGACTCATCACCTCCGAGACGTGGATGCAACGATCTTGCTAAAAATTACGACGGTCAAAATGATGTTTATTATTCTCGATGACGATTAATTAGAAAAATAATTCCAAAAGTCCAATAATGAATCCAGAGTGTGAATATGTTTGAGATTATATACGAATTGTTTGATTCATTTGATTTGGATTATTCCTTAAAATTTTTAAGATGATGTTAACAACCTAAGTCAATGTAACGATCAAAAATTGATGATTATGGTTAGCACGCATCATTCCAATTTTATGTGTAATCCATAGTTATTCGAAATTAAATATCACTTCGGAAACATGCTCCATCGACAGATATCCTAAAATTAATGACTTCGTGGATCAGCTAGTTCATCAAATAAAATAAGGATCGAACGAGGTTTACAGGTTGAATCACAAAGTCACGGAAGAAGAGCGTATTACATAAGATTTTCATGGAAACATCATAATCATGCTTCATGGAGCTCGGTCAGTGACTTGCTAATGATAATCCAGTGATATTTATTTTTAGGGTCATTTCGGCTTAAATTAATCCTTCTTGTCATCTTTTGTAGAACCGCTTTTTATATATATTTCAGAATAATATGGCTTCAAAAATTTACTAAATTTGAGATGATCCAAGTATTACTAGAATATTTCTCGCATTTTAATATTCATTAGGATATTCACTACAAAGCATTGCATTGAATTATTACAAGTTAAGTTTAATGAAATTTAGTTTACTTGAAAGTAAATATACAGAAACACTGATATAGCACAGAATAAATTGAAAACAATATTGTTTGTTTTAATTAAGAAATATAGAATTTTCGAATTGTGTTAAAATAGGAATGTAGAATCATGATCTACATTAACAACAATGATATAAATAATAGTATAAACATATCGTAATTTTATTATTTTGCTACGTAGATCTTGATTTTTACTTTATTAATATATAATTTTTTATTTAACAATTGCAAAATAATGTCACCAAAAAAATTTTTTTATAAAGATACATCAACTCGATGAAATTATAAAATAAAATATTGTAATTGCAGAAATTTTAAAACTAATGATAAAACTATGAGTATATAAATACGATGTGATCAGAGATTTCATAACCGATCTATCATTGGCGAGGCACCGTCTTGCTTATTACTTGAACAGGCGAAGCGTTTCAAGCTTTAATTTCTCAATAGCGAGAGTCTCGTGCCTATGGCGGTTATCTCAGTCGTCGTATTACGAAGGTTTTAAACGAAACTACGCCGTCTGCAAGAGCACACCATAGCCGACTGAGTACAAAATACGGTGCGCTTTCGTGAGCCTAGTTTGATCCGCAGCAACCGCATCGCATCACATCGTACCGCATCGCACCGCATCGCATCGCGCTGGGGCAATCCGTGGCAACCCAAAGGTAGCCAGAGGTAATCCCGAGAGTTCAAAGACTCTCGTCGGTGGGCGAGAGACGTCGTATCCCACCGGCGGCCACCCGAAAATTAACGACCTCACGAACCGGCTAAGACTCGGTAAACGAAAACTGCCCAATTTTTCTTTCTTTTTTCTTCTTTCTCTCTCTTTTTTTAAGCCGGTCGTTAAAATCCCGTCTCTGCACACCGCGCCGCGCGCGTACGTAACTTGCCGTACGTAACTCGCCGCACGGAACGAAGAACGCGAGGCGGGACGTGTGCGTGAGCGCGCGTATTGTTGGGTCCGGGAGCCAGGGGCGGATTCACGGATACCTCCTTTTGCGAATTACTACGCGAGTTTCAACCACTGGCCTACGCGGATACCGTATGACTTCGCGGAAGCGCGGCGCTCCGTTCGTATATCGCTTGGAGTGTACAATCGTATACCCTTCAGCACCACTCTCGCTTGATTATTACGGCCCGAGGTTCGATCAGATTACGTTAAAGTGTAGGTCTCATTGATGCGAGCCGAAATTCACATTGCGATGGATTTCGTTGTTAATTTCACGAACCTGGCCTACAACTCCAGCGTATGTGTGTATACTGTCGATCGTTTATTAAATATGTACGTGTAGTACCGACGCATCGACTGTACGCAGCGGAAATCGCGGAATTGACTTTAATCAGATTTGGATAACATTCTGCGGCATTTCAGCTGATTGTGAGAATCATACTCGGCAATAATACTCTATAACTCTGCATCCCACTGCCAACGGCTTACGTTATTGCAGTTATATAAAGGTGTTGTCGTAAATTCACGATTATAAATAGCCCGATCGAAGCGCAATTACTAAATTAACACTTGATCTTTGGCTATTAATACCAAGCGAGGCGATCCGCAACGAGTGACGTAACAGCGCAAGTAGTAACGATTACGCAAGAACAATACGTTAAATCCGTGCTTAAGCCAACGCTCCGCGTATGAGAAATGGCTATTACTAATCCAGCCAGTACTTTACTGTTCGACTGACTCGCCATCGTATTTTACACGGCAGCGGTCGATCTCTGAATACAGTCGTACGTAGAAATTCTAGAACAGAGTTTGGTTACGAGCGATATTGTCAAAATCCTGAGAGAAAGAGACATATAAACAAATATTTCTTCCCTGTATATATATTCTCTAAATTCTCTGAAATGGAATCTCACTCTAAAGAGTGAAAATTGAACCAATCTTGAAAAAGAGTTTTAAGTATACTCTCTGAAACTTTAAGAGTGAGAGATCATTCTTTAGACTGACAATTCACTCTTAAAGTTTCAGAGAGAAAGAGAGAAGAAAAGAGTACTACTTACGATTTCATAAGTTAGAGTGAGATACAGATGAAAAAAAAAGTATATACATTTCTCTCTCGTAAGATTTTGACAAAATCGTGGTCAGGCTCTATTATAGGATTTGTAATCGAGCGCTACTTATCGTTTCCCGCTTGGAAATCTTATGGCACGACAGAGTGAATGCGGACATTTTTTGGCAAGTCGACCCGTCCCTGACTATATCCCATGGATTGGTTTGAAGAATGAGGCCACCGTTATGGAGCGCGTATTTAATGGAATTAAAGTATGTAAAGGTATATACAGAGGAAGTGCAATCGCATTTTTCTCGCACTGCAATACGATACTGGTATTATCGATGTCTGCATTTTTTGGCTCACTTTAATTTAACTTCTCTCGATTAAGGATGTTCTTGATCAGTCCTATATTACATTCATATTTTGTTTACATCTAAGCATGAACTTTTGCATGTTGGTTACGTTTCATAGAAGAGAAAGCTGATCAGTGAATACTTCGTGATGCTTTAATTTGATTGGTCTTTGCCTAATTTTTCGTTAAATCTATGTAAAAATCAATATCATATTAAAAAATGTAAAAACCTAAATGTAAAAAATAATATCATATTAAAAAATCACTGAACGCTCACTGAGCATCAACTTTCTCTGCTCAACGCAACCAATGTCGAACAATGCAATGACAGTCGGAATTACTGATGCCAAATTGCTGTCGTAGTATTTTTGATCGAGAGACGTGCACTTATGGCATTCCTGACATACGGAGGAACGTGATAATATGTGATATGTGTTCGACGACAATGCACATTTGTTATTATATCACAATAACAGTGAGTGACTAATACATTCCACTTTAACGAATAATTTCGCAAGATAAAGCATTTATGTGAATTTTTGTTTTCATTTACATGGCTTATAAAACAGACAAATATTCATTTCTTTTAACAGTTCGTGCATAACATAATATAGTATTTTTATGGAAAGAACGATTTTTGCTTTTAGGTAGACCTGAAAATAATTTTGTGGAACTATATAAAAAAATTAAAACATTCAACCATGATGAGCAATACTGCAAAAAAAAGTTTTAATTCTAACAACCAATCATTCTGTAGGTACCATTTTGATCGAACAAAATTATTATTATTTAGCTTTTTAGATTCTCTAGAAACCATTCTTTCCGTGTAAGACTAAAGAAACTGGATTCATAGATACACGAATTTTAGTCGCTGTTTTTTTAGCGCTGATTTGTATAGCGTTTGTGTTTAGCTAGGCAAATAATCGCTGGAGGAAGAGAACAAAAATTTCAGTTTTACATGAGGATTTCGAGTTGGATTGGACGTCGCTCTGGAACACTGCCTTCATGTTGATTTAACGGAATCGCGCGGTCGCTCTCGCTAGCGTCGTGCATCCGCAACTCACAAGTAAGACTCGGACCGTGGACGATACACTCTGTGTGTGCATGCGTGGGGGCAGGCTCATTTATTTTGCCGCGAATCAGTATTGACAGGTTGCAATTTACAAATGCTGAGACCTGTTGGATTTATCGGCACTCCGCTACCCTCTCATTACGCAACCCTCTGCCCTCCGTTATTTTCTCCTCCACCCGCTGGCCCCCGCCGTCTATCCGGCTACGTTCCGCGCCATTCCACTCCTCGCCACTTATTCGCCGCTCGCATTTTCACCCTCCAATCCGAGCGCGGCCTTGGTACGTCGCTCGTGATTATCGTCAATTGACCTACACTTGATTGAAACACGTAATAAAAGAGAGCACGCGCAAGCAAGCGAGAGTCGTTCTCTCAAGCCCCGGGAGGACCCAAGAAGAGATCCGTTCGCTGTTCGGGAATTTTCTCGCGAGCCACCAGCGTCGTTCTAAGCTGGCGGTCGATCGATCGCTCGATCAATCGGCCGTTCGACTAGCATTTCTATCTCTTTCCTTCTATGATATTATTACGACGTTATCATTGATAATTTCGCAGTGAGTCGGCTAAGCGCGGAGTAAAAAGATGCCGCGGCGTTTGAGTTTGCGTGCCGGTGATACATTACGATAGCACGGATTATCGCCACATCCGATAATAGAGTCGGTAGTAGCCGAGTCGACTTGTGTGTGTGCACGTACATATGTTACATATATGGAAAAATATATGAATATAGCTGCCGCTGCTACTGGTATAATCGGACGGGATGCGTTTTCTTTCTGAAGAGATGAAGCAAAGGAGGAAACGAAATAGAGCAACAGGATATGAGTGAAGATCACAGGATACGCGCTCGAGGAGGCCTTTGCGGATTATCGACGTGGCCACCGTCCACCTTTGACAACGTATAAAGAAAGAAAGAAAGAAAGAGAAATAAAACGCAGTCGACTGGCTGCGCAGATTCTGAAATCACGCAATGGCTTGCTGCACCGGCGGAATACGTCTCGTGACAGTAATGGCTCTGTATACTCTGTGTATTACGCGCGGCAAAGCACGACGATAATTTGTCATTTAAAAAGCTAACGTTTAGTTGACTTGCGCTCCGGCTGCTCGTTGTCCCTCGGCGAAGCCGGAATTACTGTCGCAAAAATATGTCTTTCGCTCGCGAATTCTGTTTGAGGATCTTTGGATCTTTTGAATTTTTTCCTCTTTACGCACGGAAAATAAATTTTTTAGCGTTGCAGCTAATTATAGTTTACTGAAAGTATATTTGCTGGTCAACATGACTGCGTTCAGCAGAAAAAGCAGCTTTACAACTGTTATAAAAGTCTTTAATATGATTGGTTTATATTTAGATCCAATAAGGAATTAAGGACAAGACCATCATATTAAAGAATTTTATAACGCAGTTGTTAAGCTGCTAAACGCAGTCATTGTCAAAAACGTTAGAGTTTAACGCTTGTAGTTGAGACTATGTAGTTCAAACTACAACAACTACTACATAATTTTAGCCGCTCGAATAAGAGCGACAGCTTTATCGTTTCAATTACTTGTTTTAGTAATACATGAAATTGTACTTTAATGCCATTTAAAACATTATCAGAATATCAAAACAAATATTTTAAAATATTTCGTAGTGAAATTATATATATATATATATAGTGAACTTATTAGCTAGTCGTTACAACGCATTCTACTATAAAAGTATCTGTCATAGTTAAATTTTTGTGATCCTCATCTATAACGTCTACAGCTAATTAATTGGCTATATCGTTAAAATTTTAGATATCCATATGTAATAACTGAAATTTAGCTGCCACACACAGATTCTTGCTACTGCAATTAATCTTTTTTTTTTCGTATGGAACGGTAAAATATAATGGCCGCTAAGAACGTTTCATGTCTCAACTTCTTTCACGAGCAAACACGATCGAGATCTCGTTATCTAATATTTTTCTCGGTAGAGGAAACTTTTTCGCGAGATTAGAGCGAGACACATGTACCGCTTATCAAAGCAACGAGGAGTTTACACGGAAGTCGCGAAAGTCTCCGCTGCGACGGAGAAACAACGGGAGAATCGAGAAGAGAATCGCTCGTAAGAGACTAACGACCCTGACCGTTCGTGACTATCGCAAATAGATGGAATATATCCTATAAGGTAAACCTTTGTTAATGAAGGTCCCGAGACCGAGAGCCACGGTATTTCGCGACTCGCGTGCGTTTCGACTCGGCCGAGTGGAAGATGGCTCGGGCAGATTCACCACGGTGCGGTTCGAGCCTTTCTTGCCGTGGGGAGGAGGATACGGCATCGACCGTAGGCCGCGACCGCGGCCCTCGAAGAGAGAGACTTCAGACTTCCTCGTGTTGAGTTTGCCGGGCCGTCCTTAAATTCCGTAATGCAAGAAAACACTCGAGACGAGTAATAACGATGTCGTGGATGAAGGCACTTGTTCTTCCTAGCGCAACACCGCCGTTTACACTTATTCAATAAAGCTTAAGAATGGGTGAGAAACGCTCGTTTCTCGACGGGGAACAACGGGGAAGCCGAACTCACGAAGCTGCACACGGCTCCTCCGTTCATCAGGTAAAACGGTTATTATTCGACCCTAGCACACCTAGATCGAGAGAAGCTTTCTCAAATTACCCATTGAAACAGTTGATACTTATGCGACTTTATTTGTACTCCGCTCGCGTCACAGCGCGCTGTTGAAGCGTGGAAAAAATTTGAAGAAGGTTCGCAGAAGAAGGTTTCTCGATTTCTTCCCGCGGAGTACGATCATCGTTTCTTTGCGACTGAGATATTTCCGGGTATATGTGCGTGCGCGCGTGAAAGAGAGCTTTCTCTTGTTGATTTTCTGCAAGAGCTGATGCGAGGGATTTTGAGATTTTCGGGATTTTCCCATGCATTTTTTGATTGCTGAAAATTGAGACAATTTTGAATTAATGACGTCGCGAATTGTTTTCTCTCACGAAGAGCAATGTTAATCACTTATTTTAAAATTACATAAATCGTATGTTAAAAATGGAAAATCGATTTGTGTCTTTTCATAGTTTATATCTTTCTTGTCTCATAGTATTTTTTTAAATAAACGCAAAGAATTCGATAAGTAAGTATCGAAAATATAATCATTTTAAAAACAATTTAAAAAAGAAAGGGCAACAAGAATTTAAGAGAATTCGGATGCATTTACCTTACACAATGCAAGCACAAACAATAGAAATACCGTTGTGTCGAAGTTCTCCATTCTGACACTTCGATGCTTGTAACGAAATATCGAGCATACGGTCTACTACTTTCTTTTTACGGAAGAACAATTTTCCTGAAATATCTAAAATTCAACTAGATATAACAGATCTAAAAATCATTTTGTTGAACTATCAAAATAATCTTAAGCATGAAGAGCAATGCTGTGAAAAGTTTTAACATTCTAGCGTCCTATTTAATTATTTTGGCCCAAAGTTATTTTCAGATTTGACTTTTTTAAATATTTAGCAAAACTATGCTTTACATAGAAAAGCGTTTTCACATATTAACGATAATATATCATTTGATTTTCTCTTCGCAATAAGAGATGTGGATTGTAATTGATGAGACCAGTAATTTTAAACAAGCGGCTGTATTATCGCAAAGAGTACGAATCGTTGGAGTCAGAGTTTGAACGATCGCCACACAGGCGGAATATATATTCCGATGATGTTAAGCGCTAAATGTTAAGCGTTATGTCGACAGTCCAATCGGAGAAATCGCACGGCGCGACATTGCAAATGAGCAAGATAATCAAGTGCGTTCATTTCTACGAGGCTCGGCGGCAAAGAGTTTGGACTGTTTAACCCTATAACCGTATAGGATGGCACAACGTCCTCGCGGTTTCCTCCAGCCTCCCTGCCCCTCTTTCTATCTTTCCTCTTTCTCTTTTTCTTCTCCTTCTCATTTTCTCTGTTCTTCATCCCTTTCTTACTCTTTTCCCGCGTCTCTCACCCGCTTTGATCACATGGCGCACATGCATGCATGCATGCATGCATGCGTCCACCGTGCCTGCATGCATGCATGCATCTCGAAGCGAGGATGGCTCAACTCGCGGTTCAGACTGGGGTTTCTCTTTCTCTCTCTCTCTCATCTTTCCTCCGCCTCGCGGAGGAGAGGAGAACCACAGCTCGTTAAAAAGTTGCTCGACCGGTTGAGCGTTCCGAGCTGACTCCGCTGTGGTCTACGACCCGACACCCGGCGCACACGGACGCACGCAACTCGCTCGCGCCACGAGGTGTACGTGCACACACGAAAGCCGAGAGCATGGCGCGCACGAGTACCTACCTACCTATCTACAACCGTAGAGCCGGATATTCACTACACGCAAGCGGACATCATTGAGAGGGCTCCTTCCTTCTCTCTTCTCTTCTCTTACCTCCTTCTCTCTTCTCCCTTCGTCCTCTCATGTCCTCTCTGGGAGCGAAGGGGAGATTATTCTCGGAGGGAGAGAGGGAGAGATGGTAAAAACGAGGAGGATCGAGGGAGGGATGGTAAGGGTTTCCTCTCGCTTCTACCCGCGTCTCCGACTATCACCGCGGCTTGGCTTGCATATCGTGCCTTATACTCGCCTTCTCTTCGGTATCCTTCGGACTTTCGGCTTTCTAACTTCTTTCGCGCGCACCGTCTCCCTCTTTTTTTCTCTCCGCCTCCCTCTCCGCTCTCCCTCGCATCTCGTCTTGTGTAACCCTCCTTTCCTCGCTTCGTCCTTATCTCGCGATTGAAATACGGGCGTGCCGTGCACACACAGAATGCACAGACTCCTCATTGCTTTGAAACTCTTCTTAACTCGCTCGTGCCCATCGTTTCGTTAAACCGTAGTTTTCGCCATACATGTCGCTTTTACTCTTCGCGCTTTCGTCGCTTCGTCTGATCTCCCATTTTTCTCTTTTTTTTTCTCCTTTGCTTCTAGGTTTTTGCATTTTTTTTATCTCGTTATTGCTCCATTTTGCTATAACATGGACTCCTCTTAGCGTTCTCGATCTCTTCATTTCTTTCTTTTCGTTTTCTATTTATTCTACCGCGAACCTGTTTATTCTTCTTTTGCCATTCTTCTTCCGCTGTTTTTTATTCCATTCAAGATAATATTTTGATTTCACTTTATCTGTACTATTTTTTCGAAATACCTAAGCTGAAGAACTTTAAATGAACACTATAAACATTCTTGCGTAACATACGTGACTTTACTAAATTTTCATTAATTGGAACATTGTTAGAAATGTCAATTAAACTATTGTATAATTATGTTGATACTATTTTTATCACAGTAATTGAGAAAATTTTGTATTATATATGTATTATATATTTACGACAAACAAAAGTTTAGTTTCTGGCTAATTCTAAATTAGCTGAGATTGCATTAGCTACTGTAGCTATGAAATTTGCTAATACATACAGAGGATTTGCTGCTATAGCTAATATAAGAACGTGATAGCTAAGTATGTATCTGTTACAGATCATTTTATTTAGTAATATGAAATTAATTGTCATAATTATCGGATATGTCCATGTAAAAGAAAATTGTCTTTACCACAGCTAAGTATGGTTTGCTGAAATTGTATTTGCTATTATACCAAATTGTTTGCTACACATGTCAGAAAATGTTTGCAATGATCAATACATCGACATAGCAAAATGCATATCTGTTACAATGATTATATTTAAGCCTCACTATGGAAATTAGACCTCGCAGACACGTTAGGTGTCCATAATGCTAATGAATTAGCCAAATCTAATTTTTAACTGTGGTAGCTAATCTTTTTTTCCGTGTTGTATTTGTTTGAGAAAAAGAACGTACATTGCTAAAAAAAATATATATATATATATATATATATATATATATATGTATGTATGTATATATATATATATTTATGTAGAGAGCACTTTGACTCTTTTAATGTTGAGAACCAGTACTTCGCTGTCGATAAATGGACTTCATCAACGACGAATCGTCCGAAATCCGATTATCACGGAATAGAACGTGTCGTGGCGTATCAATTTGATTTAAGATTTAAAGGACTGGTGTCAGCGTCTTTCCGCCGCGAAGTTTGACAGTAACGAGGAAGACGTCTCTTGGCGCGGTAAGCCTCCGCGGCGACTAATCCTCTCGAGAAGCCAGTTAAGGTATTTGTATTTTAATTAGCTCCTCCTTTTCGATATCCGTTTGTTCTGCCCACACTCTTTCGCCGCGCTGCGATCTCGGGACCTTCGCCTCCTCCAATCTTTCTTTCTCCAGGGCTCCTTTCGCTGCTCCTCTTTCGTCCCACCAAACCTTCGAATCGTTTAATCATAATCTAATAACCGGCTGACACAAAAAACTAACTCGATAAGTGCACGCCGCTCCCTCGGTGTGCGTTCTTGTATGTGAGGGCGCGTTCCTGCGCGAGACGCCGCCGCCGCCTCCGCCGAGCTCGACTCCCTTCGAAGGCTTCGAGGGCCACTGTGGCTCCGTGTGAGAGTTATATCGCATACACGAGGCGGCCATGCACGTGCACACCCGTGAGGACTGCGAGCCGCGCAGATTCGAATAAGAGAGGAGAGAGGCGAACGTCTCTCCAGATATTATCTATTGCAGTCTGCCTGTCAGGCTGACTTTCGGTCCGAAAGTCAGCCCGAGCGCGCTACGGGATGAAGTGTCTTCTGCATAGTCACTCTCTTTTTGTACTTCTCTCTCTTGCTTTCTTCTCCCTTCCTCCCTCCACTCTCTCTTTCTCTCTCTCTCTCTCTCTCTCTCTCTCTCATATCTTTTTTTCAATCTCTTCTCTCTTTCCCTCGAGAGTTCGACCATCTCGCTAATCCCGTTGTAGCACGCCAGGCACGCCAAACTGAAGCTTTCCGTGCGATTCCCGATGGCGCGTTTATTTTCCCTCCTCTGGCCCTCCCGCTCGACCTTTTGCTCCTCATCTCTTTCCTTTCTTTTCTCTCCGACCGCTCCCTGTCCTTTTTTCTTCTCTCTTGTTCCGACAAAATATATCGGCTGCCTTGCCGCCCGAGGAACTTCTCGGCAAGTACAAAAAGGGCCGCGGTTTGCCGAGCGATTTGCGAAAATTACACGATCTTGAAGGCCATTCCGAGTAATTATAATATATTGTGGCGTCTTCGCGTTTGAAAAATGGTTTCGTCACTCGCGGCCTCCTGAACGCGCCGAATCATTTTATTCAACACGGGACTTCATTAAACACTACATGTTTTTATTCGCATATTTAACCACGTCGCGTTGCTTGGAAAAATGTGAACGTTCCGTAAGTAATATCCTTTAAGCTTTTAAAAATTTTACACGGCAAAGTCCGTGATGCATAAAATTTTCTGTTTATTGACATTTATTGACATATACATCGTGAACAAATATTATAATAGAAGAGCAGCTATTTTTCTCTAGATTTTTTATTATCATAGAATTTTTTTATTAGTCTTACTATTTATCAAAGCTTCTTTATTTGAAATTCCTGATTATTCATAATACTAGGAAATTCCATATTGAAAGAATAATTTTGTTGAATATTTAAAAATTTAGCTAGATACAGATCTGAAAATAATTTTGTTTGGACCATCAAAATAATTATGGACGGCTCAAATTGGTTGTTAGAATGTCAACATTTTTTTTCAGAATTATTAAGATTTCTACGTAATTATTTTGATGATCCAACAAAGTTATTTTCAAATCTGTACCACCTAAATTTTTAGATAATCGAGTAGAATCGTTCTTTCCGTTTACGTTCCTTCCGTTTACGTTAACCATGTAAATCTTACAGAATGCACAATCTGTTGTTTCTATAAATCTCCAAATAACGACAAATGTAACTTTATTCGCACAATTGTTACATATGAACAAAGAGCGGACGAGAATTTCAATTTAAACGCAATGGCCATCGTCCGTTCTGAAGTAAACTGTTGTAACCGATGTCCCATTGTAAGTTAATTCTTCCTAACGGCGCGGCGTCCACTCGTGAAACTTATAATCAACGATACCATGGCTTCATCGCTCGTTACTATATCACGCTGATGTTACGTATACAGGATAATACTCGCGGAATGAAACGGCGGCTACGGTCGCTTATTGCTGGACGAACAAAGCCTGCGGAGCAGGCGTAACCGTGGATACAGTTCTTCTCTATATAGATCTTCTCTGACCTGTCTTCTTCGCTTGTCATTCTTCCTCATAAAACTTCGCACTCTCTTCTAACTCCTCATATTGCTCGGCAACATATATAACACTGCCACATCTCGAGAGAACGAGAGACTCACACTACCAACGCTTGTAAATCTTTCCTCCCCTAACGAGGTGTCGTAAACGCGATCTTATTAGCCCGTGTGCTCGTCTTTAAAATATGTGGACTTTCCGAGCATCGGTGCTCATCATGCTGCAAACAGTCGACAATATTTCCCTTCTTCGAATGAACCTTACATTGGCCCTCCTGGTCGATTTTTTTTTTTATAAAATTCAATGAAGTCTGCGAGCTGCGAGAGTGCAATTGTTACATGGAATAGACGATGCTATTCAAATATTCAAAGGATTATATTATTAAGAAAAAATGGAGTAAAATTTCTACATGCCTTCTTTCTTGCATGTTCAGAAATTAATCTCAATTGTGATCCTCCCTCGTTGCTCTTTACGGGAAATCTCATGGATCGCCGATCCCACGGCCATGTGCGATATTGTTAGTCACGGTGGTTTGCGACGGGCTCGCATTGTTTCTTATAGTGTTTCGCTGTCTTGTGGTCCGATTACAATGCGACTTCGTGGTTATTATCACAGCGCGCGACAAGAATCAAATCGCATACAGCTGCCCGCGGGTATTTGCAATGCAGACTCCTTTCGCGTGCGGCCGCAAAAGAGAAAAGGCGTAGGAGAGAAAGAGAGATGTACGAGGAATAATCGGCGCGCAGACAGGACTGACGAATGGGCTACGACCGTGAAAGACATTGTAAGATCGATAGATGGAATCGTCGCGTGTAATGTAAATTGACTCTCGAGCGGAGAGCCAAGAGACGACGACGAACATATCGTCGACGCGTGCCGTGAAAAGCTGTTTTATGGAAATTAAATTCTGAAAATTAAACTCTGCAACTTTTATGATAAGTCTCCACTGTAAATATGGATTAGCTGGTTATTACGTCTTAAGATCATCTGTAACAAAAATGTAACGCAAGGAGCATAAAAAATACTTTATTAATTAATAGTTTGATTGGTTAGCTTATAATAATTAAAGCTTAATAGAATCGAAATGGTTTTCATTTTGTATTGAAATTTTCATTCAACGCGACTTGTTGAAATCTATCATTAATATAAAGGAAGTATATATTCTGACAGATTTATATAATTAATTGATGTATAATTTTCCAAAAATATTTAATATTTAACTTTCCATATGCAATCGTATTTTTACTTGCTTCGTCCAAGTTTTTTTACTGTTCTAGTATTCTATCTAGTATTCTAGCCTTTCAAAAAAATGTAGGAAACTTTTGGGTTACTTTTCATTTCTATTACATTATTAAATATATTAAATAATTTTTTAACAAGAGAAGAGGAAACCGAACTTTACCCTCCTTTATTTCGAAGAATTTGAAAGTAAAATTTCATTTGTACTAAATAAAAGAACCCAGATTACAGACAGAGAATTAATTAGAAAATTTGCGACAAATGATTTATTGGCAAGTAATAATTTTTCTACATTCACGGTAGGCGAAAATCTATTAAAGAATGATGACAAAATATTCTCGTAATAAGATTCTGTAATGTATGCTTTTCATATCGCCTAAGCATTTTCGCGTCTGCAACGATTGCAAGAGCTATGAAATAGGAACACTTCACGGATGTAACTTTATGGGGCATTCCACTGCAATGCGCGAAGATTAATGAAAAAAGCGCGCTTTAACGGGCGAGCCAACCCCATGCGAAGGAGGTACCGCCGTAATCGCGTTCTTGTTTCGCGATGGAACGCGCGGTTTTCTCGGGATCTCTTAGGGTAAGACCGAATACGGCTTAACGTGGAATCATATTGAGCCGATCGCTCCACATCGGCAATCGCAGTTTCTCAATATGATCGGATAACATCGGATACTGGCAGGAAACAGCACGGCATGGACAGCCAAATATGGCTCGAGTCCACATTATTCGAACCTTCGAGTCGTGGATACTACCGGCCAGAAACGACTACGCTACTATCCTGCCATTAGAAGGAGGGCCACTAAACCGAAGACAACAGCAAGGACGACGACGACAACGACGACAAGGTGAATGACGCCGAGCGTTGTCGCGACGATACGTGACTGCAACTGTCTTCCTGTCGTCTTCCTTTCTTCCCCCCTCGTCCTTCGTACTTCAGTTTCTTGCACTTCCATTCCATCTGTGTCTTCGATGGGGAGAACATTCTTACTTCAGTCAGCAACCCGCATAGTAACGACGGTAGCACCCGATGAAGGAGTCACCTCTGAAATTCATTAACTTCGAGATCTCCAATGCGTTGCACGATACTTGATATCTAATGAGTTCCATCGAAGATCTTGATTAACAACGATTGAATAATTAATTAAGGAGGATCGTGTTCTAATGAGATCTTCAGTGAAATTTTAATTTATACGAATAAATATTAGCATTGGTCCGACTCTGCCGCAAATAATTCAAATATTAAATTGCAAAATTAATCCTTTCGTTTTGTAATACTGCAACTGGAAGTTCGCGACTTAATTGAGTCTTATAAATCTGCTTGTAATTTTTTCTGTATTCAAACTAAATCCTATTATTTATTTTAACGTAAGATTCATGTTCCTCATATCCGTAAAAAAAATAGTATATCCGTGAAAAAAAATAAATATGTATACTATACAGCGGTTATACAGTGGTTAACGCATTACAAAATCGATAGTGTGGGATTCGATTGGCACTTAACAGTCGTGTAATTGGAGCATAAATAATCCAGTGACCGGCAACAAACACGCAAGACCGAACCCGAACACGAACCCAGGTTGTTAGCCGCGGTGTACCGCGACTGTATGAAGGTACAGCCAATTTTGTTAATTTGAAGAACTTAACGCGATACCGAGAACATTTCAGCTGCGACCATTATATACAAAATTTAACGTGTACGCGCGCGCGTGCGTGCGCGTGTGCGTGCGTGCGTGTGTGTGCGCGCGCGCGCGCTGGTATGTGTGTGGCATCGTATTTATGCATAAGCACACGAGGCCATGCTTACTAATAAGCTGTTGCGTTTGCGTGCGGACTCGACGCGATGCAGGTGTAATGAGCGAACTTATAGATGATTATCATTTTCCGATACTACTCGTATCCGATTCAATCGGAATTTTTGCGAGCGGTAAGGGAAGAGAGATAGAACGCTAACGAACTCCCGTAGGACAGCCGTGCATATTTCTGTTCCTGTTAGTCCTTCGCCGCGGGGCGAAATTGTAATACCGCAAATAACACAGTAGCTCTGTACACCGGATATTGGATAATTGGTGGTACACCCTTGTCACAGAATGAGTTAATTTACGGGAGTAACTTCTTATAAATAGCGTCGCTATGTTATTTGCAGTGTAATTTAAATGAGCGTATTTAACTTTAGAAACGCAAATAGATCGCCAGATCTTTTTTTCATAATAAACGATGATGAACGCGCAACGATAGTTTTTTTTATGTTACATCTCGGAAATTAACATAAGTCAATCTATTCCTTTTTTAAAAATGGTCTGAGTTGTACACCGACAATAAATTGGAGTAAAACAAATTAGAGATTTTCGAATAAGAGTTTAGACACGAGCCGCAGTTTTATATGCAGGGTAGTAATTTTAACAAAAATCTACGAGAGAGAAGAACACACATTTACTACTACAAATTATACTTACATTATTACTTTCTCTTTCTCGTTCTGTTCTATCTTTTTCTTATTTATTTCTGTTTCTCTCTCTTAGGAATTATTAAAATACGGATTAATCAAAAGTGGCTTTCTCATTTCTAGACTCTTATTAGATAGTCTCTAAAACAAATTATATTTATTTCACTCCAACTTATTGCATCAATTCAGAATATTCTTCGATAAAGACGCATTTCGTACGACGAACGATGACTTCCTCGGCATTTCCATGTTCGTGTCATTCTCTAATACAGCAAATTATTAGAATTTCGACTTTTTTTTAGATTACCTCGTGCTAACTTGATTTCATATTTCATTTTCGATTGGTCCTAAACTGAAAGTTTAGGATCAATCGATTTCGCTCTCTCGCTTTGTCTCCGTACGTATCGAAATGGTCGTTAATATAGCGGGCACTGTACCGTGCTGACCGATGAGGGAGAACAGACCTAACACCCCATCCTCTGGGGGATTTCGCAGCCGCGATACGGCTGGTCCCAAAACCCTCCTACGGTTCACGATTTATGACCGTTGTCGTCTATATCTCCGGAAGAAATAGATTACGGCGGAACGCGCGCGAGTCGAACGAGGAACTGATATATTAATTTCTCACGTATACGAGTATAGAAACGCATCTGCCTCACCCGGGACAAAACTTCCGAAAGAGAGATGGATAAGCTTTCGGAGATTGTTTCTTGTCGTCGCGCTCCGCGAATCTCAATTGCTCAGTCAAATTCTCTTTTTTGTAATGCCGCAAGCAGTTCCGTAAAACAACCCCGGAGGCAGATTCCGAGATTTTCATAAATAATTTGGTCATCCTGGACAAAGTGGGACGATTTGAAGTTTAAAGCGAGAGAGGAGATAAAAAGAGAGAAAATCGAATGAATGGCAAGTTACGCGGTTGCTGGATGTCATACATATGTACGCGAGTTGTATCCGATTAATCAGTGTAATAGACCATGTTGTAATCGCGGCGGACACTCCATTATGATCATTCGCTTGTACAGTTTCATACCGCTAATCTGAAATTAATCAGCCGCTTAATCATTACCGTTTCGCATTGAACTCTCTGCGCGGCGAGCGGCCGTTCCTTCTGTTACGAATGTTAGGACGACGACGACGCCGCGCGTCCTTGCACCTTTCTCTTCTCTTCTCCCACTTCGTCCCATGCTTTAACTCATGCACACGTGCGATCCCTCTTCAGTAAATGCGGGCACAAGATGTCTGAATGGGCCCACATCGTTCTCTAATTGAAATCATTAACAATACGTCTAAGTAGAAGGATTGTTGTTTACTTGCTTTTGATTCTTAACTACTCTCCAGCGAAAGCACAGATCGCTGAAATGCGTCGCGGTATTTAAAAAAAGGTCTTCAACCTTAATTTAAATAAAAATCAATTTTTCAACGAGTATTAAATCATTTCTCTTTTTACTGTCGTCAAAGGCGAGCGTTGAAAGCTTTCTACAGACTAAGAACCGTATCATTTATCTTCAATCACTGATGAGTCTGTCACTGCATTTAGTTATTCATCTGTATGCTAATCAATATATGTAGTTCAGTATTATTATTCAGCGAATTTTTTGCACACTATCCCCACGTTCATCGATCACGAATCGTATCTCGCACACATTATCTTCTTGCAATAAATCTTTAGTTGTCGATCCTCCTGTTTTTAATTACCAACCATGTCGTGTCGAAGAGATTTTTATTATGGAGCGTAAATAAATTCTTTTCTACTTTATTCCTCTCACTCCTTTCATTCTTCCCGCTTTCCGAATACCACCGGCTCGCAGACCATCGCGGCTGATTGAAGAATTTATGCCGCACGCCGGAATGCTCGATGGTCTGCATTAATATCGCGTTTTTGGCGACGTTCGATGCCTCGTTTGGAGCTCATTATCGCACGTGACGGTAGATTTATAACGCTCTTTAATCTATGATGTAACCTCTCCACATTTGTGTTCTCCCTTCGCCGGTGCGCGCAGTACCGCGAACGGCGCCTCTTAATCTCGGAATTTCTTTGTCATAATGCATCCAATCAGGGGATTCATGAATTAAACATTTCCATCGTATCTCTCGCAGCGCGATAAATCCGATATTTAGAATCGGCCCGAACGACCGGCGGGCCGCCGATGCCGCGGGCTCATTTTTTATTCCGGCGTTTTATTCGTCGCGGCGTTAAACGTCGGCGTTAATTATATGACAGTTTTATTAATACGACCGACGATCTCTCGATCTCAACCACTATATGTATAACTCGCGTCTTGTCGGGATTTTTCACATTGGCCGTTGTATCTCACCGACGGTATATGATGTGTACGTGTACCTTCGGAGTATACGACGTGTCGAAAAATCTCTGGCGCTTACGCATCCATGTATGTATCTTCGCCTCTAATAATTTATTTCCGTTGAGAAATTGAGTCCGAACGTGCTGAGTTTCCAATCGTGAAATGTTCCCAATCCCAAAACACATTTGTTATTGATCGAAACGCGGCACTGGTCACTCGTGTATGCACGAGTGTGAGGAAACTACCGATGATCAAGTGGGTGTAGGCTATTATACACATCGTCGGGAAACGTCAGTCGGCTTGGGTGTTGTTATTAATTAAATGTCTGACTGATAGGCATCAAGCGACACGCCAAATCCTCTCGTGAGGCTCGTCCCTATTAGGCATCATTTGTCTCCGCTACTGTATGTGGATATACCATCTCGTCATTCTCTTTTTAATCCGAGTCTTTTCGTTCTTAAATATTGTCAAATATGTTTTATTTGAAACATTAGTAAAATAATTTTTAATAATATACTTTTAATTACACTTTAGATGTTTTGCTAATTTAAATTTAGATGTTTTGCTAATAAAAGTTTTTCCAAATCATTGTCTTAGACAAAATTTTTTAATCGTTTTATTATAAATAAATTTTGTTTTTTTTTCTTTAAAAATTAATCATTATTAATAATTATATTTTAATTACAAGTTTTAACCTTATACTGTATTTCAATGTTAAAGTTTTTTTCTAAATAAAAGTATCAGTATTTGTGATATGAAAAATAAAAAATACATGATTCGTACAGATATTGTGAGATATCATTGTTGTAATTTTTCCCCTCTGAATTTGACATTGACTTGCAAATCGAAAACGTCAAGGAAGTTACAGATAATTGTTGCCTTACAATGACGATGTATTATCGGCCAGGCATCAGCTAGTGGTTTCGTTTTACGGTAATAAATCATTATGCGAACATAAGCCGAATTAAATTAATTAACGGAAACACGCCCCCGCGCGACATGCCGGGACTTTTTGCCGCCGGTTCGTTTACCGTTATCTTCAAATATGATCACGCGGTGAATATGTCGTTGTGCAACGCGGATATAAAATAACGTAATATCATCTGGGGTTGCGGGGCACAACTCTCGACAGGGCAGATCGGTCGTCCTCGCCGATAATATTCTCCTTCTTGCACGGCGAGGCCCGCGATTCGTTTGACTCATCGTTTCTCATCAACACCATGAAAAACCCCTAGGTATCGATCGGACAACTATCGTATCGTTATGCCCGACGGATACATACGGCTTATTAATATTAATGAATGGCTTCTCATAAGTTCTCCTTGATTTATGTCTCCAAGTCCTACGCCAATGCGCGAGCTTGTTGCCCCGCCGTAAATCTTCGACCGTAGCGGGACAAAAGTAATTTCTGTACGTTATTTGTATTTTTAACGGATTCCCTTCGGCGCTCCGCGCCGAGTCCCTCGTTTTCATCGCATCCCCTCGTTTTTTCGCCGTTCGTCAGCTGCTTGAGACACGCGCAGAAATCAAATTTGTGTTTAAAAAAATGTCTCCAATCATCGAAAGATTTTTCATACAGTGCGGCGTAAAGTTGTTTATCGTTTACATTACAATGACAAATCACATTCGTGCTATATAACTCACAATCGCGTTTGACAAAAAGCCTTACACGAATTGATATAAAAGTCGTTTTGCCATTTAATTTTATATTACTCTCAATGTGCTTGAGAAAAATGTTCGTACTATAAAAATAGAACTTATAGAACAATCGTGCATAATTATCGTTATTAGGATAACATGAATTTCTTGGCCCGAGAGCGCAAAGGAAGAAATTAGAGAAAAACGGAAAATAAAAGGAGAAAATGATGAGAATCGGAAAAACCAGGGCGAGCGTGCCGGATTCTCTCAAGAATTCTCTCGATAAAGCGTTTCGTGGCTGAGACGTGATTAGCCAATATAGTAACGGCAAATTAAAGGCGACGTATCAATTTGAAAGCTAAAAAAGGGGACAATAAAATGTGTATGTTCCGTTTCAATAGGGAAGTTCTTCTAGAGATGTACTTCAATCTAAGTGATTTTTATTGTATTATGATCTGGAGCATTGGAAAAATACAGTACAATTTGATACTTTCTTGGTCCTTTCCCAAAGTCAAAATCCTTACAGTACGTCATGCTGAAGAAAGTAGGATAATTGCTCGAAGATTGACGCGTGTCGACACCTTAGTGACTTACGCCGCGGCGCGCACTTTCGTCGGCACGGCTCGCGCACAAAATTAGCTCAACACATTAAAATTTCACGAAGAACGTATATGTGCGCGGCGATTGTAATTAAACGTAAATTAAATGACGAAGACTTGGATGCGCGCAATCGCCTGCTGGATTCCAACGTAACGAGTTATAAACGCAACCGTATAAGCTCAAAGACGCGGCTTCACGTCACGTTGCAACCGTGACGCAGCTCCTGCTTGCCTGCCTGCTTGCCTGTCTGCCTGTCTGTTGGGATGCGAAGTCATCGACTTCGCTTTGCCGCGTGTCGGGAAACGACGGTAATTTCGGCATTCCGCAGGCGGGCCCGCGAAATTTCAGACGTCGCCGCGCGTACCCGCGTCCGCCAGGTGACACGAGAAATTACAACGTTTACCCGCGGAGTTACTGTGGAGAGGCACGTTTGACGCCCCTGAAATTATCTGCGCGGATCTCCGTAATTAATTAAAGGAGACGATAGAGCGATAAAAGAGAGCGACTACCGGGCTGTCAAGCGGGACGCGCGCAACTTCTTGGAGGTGCATCGTTAATTCGTCGCGACGCGTTCGACGGAGTGTGCGAAATTTACAAGATTACCCGTCGAGAGACGGGAAGAATCAATTTAATTGAGAGTCAATGATACCCAGAGTAACTGAGTACTACTACTCGTGCCCTTGTCCTTCTTCGTACCCGAAAGTAATGGGGAGGGCCGTTCTAAGGATCTCGCAGAAAACAAGACACGAGTTTCCGTTCGGGAGTGGAATGGTAAATTATGGGCGTTATTGTCCGCCCGTGAACAACAGCCCGCCTCATTACATGTGGGAATTATTGACGCTGGACCGCCTCGATGGTGCTACTCCCCATCTCTCTCTCTTTCTTTCTCTCTCTCTTTGCTTCCATGTATGCAATACAATAACGTGCGGCTTCGTCGCCTCCACTTTATCTTACCTCGGCCTCGTATCATCTCGGATCTTGCCAGTTGCTTCTTTCTATCCTAGAGGAAGCTAAGGATGGTGAATCCTATGTTTCGTGTACTCTTATACTTTGCCGTTTCGTACCTATGTGATATTCTAGATCGTACAACCCCACGTGCGGCCCCAGCTCGTTCAAAAGGACCCTTAGGAAGTAACTATGGCCGCTCGTTGTAACTCGAGGCTAGTGGCTACACCGACCGAAGGGATCGTTTGCGATGCAACGTGTACGGGCAGACGGGAGGTGGACGCGGTAAACCGCTAAGCAGCCCGGATATGGCCATACAACGGGCTATCAAGAACGAAATTCCGGATAATTACGTCACGCGGGGCGACCGCGTTCGAGGATATGCGTTTAATCTCTACAAAGCTCTCTCGCTAATGAAGAAGGCGGAGATAACAGTGAAAATATTCTATGTATAAAAGATTATGCAATTATGGGACCAGGAAATTTATTTGGGTAACTGTGATATATAGCTACCTGAAAAGATATTTATTTAAATTTTAATAGCAGATGATCATAGTTTTACAATTTTACATATAGATTCTTTATAAATTCATTCAATTTTATATAGTCTTGTAGAACTTAAATGAACTTTTAAGAGGTAAATGTTTATGAGATAATTATAAACTGCACATTTTCTGATCTTCGTTTCTCAAGATGAATTGTGCAAAGGCAATTATTCGCTCGCATTCGTTTACGACACTAGTCCTAGCATTAATGACGCCTTTCTAAACGTGCGCGCGAGAAATACTTAAGTTCGCTCGTGCAGATTTGTGTGCATTTCGTGAGAATTTCACGGACCCTCCAAAGACACTGACATTAATTAATTCTCGAACGAGATACGATCGAATGCGCAATAAACGGGAGAAAGTCGCCATTAGGCTGCCAGAAAAACTGGCGTTCGTTAAGAAGAGTTGAATTATCGTTATAAAGCTGATCGAAGATAATCTGATATATTAAGGTTATAGTGTAGCTTCTTTTTATTCCGGGAAATGCTCACCGTTATATATACCTATTACTGAATTTAATCGACAGACTAACGGTTTGCATTGAAGTTACGACGTGTACAACCGTACACACGTTGTAAATCGGTTATAATGAATGCATCCCGTTTCGCCACGTTAATAAGAGCAAAATAGAAACGAGTTACAGAGATCAATGAAGTTGCTTCCCAAAGTAAAATCGCACTATGTTATACATAATTTGATCCGTTACGCGCCCGGAAATAGTAATATCAAATCACAAATAGAAAAAAAAGATGAGAACGTTAACGTTTTTATCGATAATATACTGATAGTAGGATTTACGTTATATTTCGCATTACGCTCGCGGGATTTCGTGGAATACTGGAATCCCGCCGCTGGAATTTCGAAGCTCGACGAAAGTAACGATTATTCCGTTTATCAAATTTCGATGGTGAATTTTTTACGCTCCACCTTCTCTTCCCCCCGATAACCATTTTTTAACGGGTTATCAAATAGCATTCCAGCGAAACGTTGCGTCACGATATAGCCGAACGGTAATTGTTTAACGCGGGTAAAAGCGCGCGTCTCTCTCATCGCATTCGTGGCATAAATGTATAGCGCGCGCACCAATACTCTCCGGCCAGGTAAGCACCGATTGGTTTAAAAATCGGAGTCGGATGGTACGGAATTCGACGTTCAACAACTCGACGAAGTATCCCCTCAGGATCGCGAGAAATGGCCGGTCTTGCCTGCCTGCCCGCCGCGATTCGTCCCAATTGAGTTTCCGTCGATAAAAGCAAACGGTGCCGCGCGTCTCGTCGGCGCAAAACGTCCGCGATCATTCCGTTAAAACCTGCGTGGGAGGCTACCCGTCGTGAATCGTCGTGTCCTGTCCATCGACGTCAACCGACGAAAGCTCGATTGCCCAGCGGTGACGAGGAATACAGATCTGTCGAATGGATCTCTCCCTCGGGGATGAAGAAGGGGAAGGTGCATGGCGTATTGCCGTACGGAGCGAATCGCACGTCGACTGATGCATTCCTGCGCGAGAGAAAGAGAGAACGAGAGAAACCCTCTCGGGCAGGATGGTCGCGGCGGAGAGGGCCAACGGTGTAATAAATTTCGAGCCGGTAAAAACGGCACGGTGGGTTACGAGAGATTGATGGAGCGACGCGCGAAGGTGAGAGCGCGAAAGGCGGCCCCGGTAAGCGGCTTCGCCCGCCCGCTCTCTTCTGACAGTGATCATCAAACCAGAAAAAGTCGCCACCCGGAAAGCTCCTCGGCCCTTACCCCGCCTGCTCCCGGGCTTCGCCCCCTTCGATCGTATATGCGCTGGCTAACTGCCGTAATAACTGCACTCTCTGTGTGTCCGGGTGGAAATAATTTTAACTCAATTATACGACGGTTCCCTTCACCCTTGCCTCCTTCCTCTCTCCTCGGTTGTTCGCTTCGCGTAGTCTTCATCACTGGCTCCGGCTTGACGACGGCTCAGGAACGCCCGTTCTTTCGTTACCGCGATATGGCACCTTGACATCCATAGCCTCCGCCCGCGACGCATTGTCTTGTAAGTACTCATTGTCAGTTTCACGCAATCATATAGTTAATCCTCCGGCTGGAGGATCTTTTTTCACACAAGCGAAACTTCACTCTCAAATTTCTTCCTCATTCTTGATCAAATTTCAATTTTTATTAAATAAAGATTTTTATTTAATTACATTTGAATTAAAAAGTTACTTGGTAGTGTAATACAGATGTTAAAGAGTAACCCTGAATTTTTCCACATTTTTTGAAAGCTTAAAATAGTAAAAAAAAATTAATTGGACTGAACTAGATTACAGATGAAGAGAATAAAATAAATGCAGATAAAGAACATTATTAACGTAATCCTTTAATCTCACCGATATATTAAATATTTCATTCAATTTTGATTACGAAGAGAAACAAGCTTAGGGAAACAAATTATCTATAATATATCTTTATTTATTTAACAATTATATCAAAATAAGCATTCTAGTATTTTAGTTGTCGTATAAACATTTAAACGTTTCGTCTTATTTATATTTACTCTTCTCTCCTCTTCATAGCAGATCCCTTGTTATATGTGGAATCTCTTTCTTGTATGCTTGCGGGATTGCCTATGTTTAGGGAGAGATGTACACGATATTTCATTCCATATAAAATACGCAAGAGCTTTACAGAATCCCGGATTGTTTGCAGTGGTATCAACCATAACCACGAGAGAAATGCGCCGTAATGATTTAATGCGTTTTAACACGTTCTACGGTATAAATAATAATTCGATTACGTTGAAACTACGTAATAAATGTCGTTACTAAATACAAACTAGACACGAATCGAGCGAGCAAATGGATGCATTTATAACCGTAAGCGTTAATTGGTTTAATGCCTTCATTATTGCAGCGATTAATTATCGACTATCCGAGCTTGTTTCATCGTGATCATATTATCTCGAGTGAACGCATCGCGCTGCAAAAGACATTGATTATACGCATAATTATGTGTGCACATACAGAGATATTTTTTCTTCTCTCTTTATTTTGACAACTCGGCATTAAACTCGACGTCAACATAGAACGGAGAAAAATTCGACGAAATAATAAGAAAGAAAGAGGATTCGGGACACCACGGTTATATTGACTCGTGAGGAGGATGAATAAGCGATCCGCGAAGTGTATCGGGCCGATGACGATGCTTTACGATCAAAGATAACACGCAGAAGACTATACGCCAATTTCAGGCCGCGTTCCCCGGAGGGATTAATCGCCCCTCGTTTAAACCTTCGGCACTCCTCGTGCTTCCATTTTTAAATCCTCGCCGGCATCATCCGGCTGCGGCCAGAGCATCTTCCCTTCACGTGCACGTTACATACGGGTATGGGGTAACTACTCTAATTATCGAGGTCTCGCGTAAAACGAGTATGTAAACATAAATCGACAATCTTGCCGAGTCAACCGCGTGATCGCTTAACCACACGGTAAGCCCATTTTTCTCCCGCTATTGCAGTGAGAAAGAGAGAGAAAAAGAAAGAAAACAGAGGGAGAGAAAAAGAGAGAGAAGAGTTTTATCCTTGACGTCTTATTACGATTAAAATCCTGTGTGTTTTCCGGTGTTTTTTTTTTCGCGTCCTCTAATTATTTCGCCTGAATGAGCTATCGGGCATATCTTCTGTAAATTGAAATCTCGAGACGCACATTTTTTCACGCGTAGACGACTACCTCGAAACGTCCCACGTTTCTAATTATGTTGCACGCGATTATCCCGATGACATAGGTACTCTCGCAATAAGAAAACCCGATAATTCGGCTATCATCCATCTGTCTTCTCATCGCATGTAAGCACTCGCTCCGACGAACGCGATGACGCTTTTTCCAGCTCGCTGTGTGGCTTCGAAGTCTCACTGCATTTATCTGGAAGTATATTACTGCACAGAAAAATAAATAAACTGTCCTGGCATATTTTGTGCTACTATTCTCATTTATATAACGATGTAAATAGATATGTAATAATTCCATATCCATTCACTGGAAACTCTGCAATAATTTTAATTCTTTTTTGCAGTACACAATAACTCGTAACGTCAGACCATCAATGATCCTATAAGAACATCCGTTGTATTGCGCGATGTTTTACGTTTCTCTCGTACCTCAGACGCGCGTTTGAGACGTGTATAAATCTCACGATCCCAAAACACAGCCATGAACAAAACACATATTTGCCCCGCCAGCCGTTTGATCTACGGCACAATGTAAATTTACCGCGAGAGAAAATAAATATGTACAAGCATGTAAATATCGATGCCTATTTAAACTGTCAATGCATTTAGGCAAGCAGGAGACGTGTACATATCTATTGATTCATAACTATGCTCTTATCGCTTTAATATATTATCTTCTCTCTATTGTATCAGAATTTATTTCAGGACTATAATAATATATGTAATATTAATAATATTATATGTAATATACAATGAATATACATATATTTATTTATATAATTAAATATTTACAAAATATATATTTTTTATTCGATAATTTTTATTCATAATTAGATTCTCATATTTAAATTACAAATTTTTAAATAGTCGAGCTGTTCCTTTTCTAATTAGAAAATTTTTAATTAGACAATTTAATTAGACAATCGCTCTACAATTATTATATTTTAAATTATCAAACTGCATTAAAAGATAACAAGTTTGTATTATATTTTCGATTTTAAAGAAGAATTTCTACTGTCACTCATGAAGCTCTCATAAAGTATCCCTTTGGCACTTTGGCACTAAAGGTAAAGTTCGCACGAACTCCCTTTGATAGCCGGGATGCTGTCGCGATATCCGATTATTCCATTTGTAATTACAACGATAATATACGACACGCCTTTTTCAAAGAATCTTACGTGTGGGGAGATATGTGTGCACGAAGTTCTCGATGGCGTCGGCGACGATGGCGGCGAAGGGGCAAAGGGTGGCGAAGGTACGACCGCCAAGCACGGAAGAGGGGGGGATAGGAACCCGTCAGGTGGGGGTTTCTGAGGCAAACGGCATGGACCGCGCACGCGAAAAAGGGACCCACGTAAATTGAAAGGGGGGCACGGCCGTCTTGTTGTGTTTAAAAAGGCAATTTGCGGGCTTGAGATACGGCCTATATATTACGGTGCAACTGCTATGGGTGGTGGGAGATAGCTCGGTCGATAGCGAGCTCCCCTTTTGCACGAAGGGGGACTTACCGTAGAGGCCCTGTTGGATACCTCTACCCCCGTCATTCCCTCCTCGCAGCGGAAATCTCCCTTCCCCGCGTCATGCCGTATCGTGGGCCTTCTATACTCTCCCACCATCGGACAGGCAAATGCGTTTCTTGTGTAGCTTACTGCTCGTTTGCGGACGGGACGATTTACTCTCGCGGTATAGTCGTATTCAAATATCCTCTCTTACCGCGCGAGCGAATCTCCTTCCTTCGCTCCGTCAATTTTTTCCCTGCTTTCACTCTTCCACCCTCCTCGCATTTCTTCGTCGTCCCTTCTTTCGTATCTTCTTTTTTTTTATTTCCCCGTTTCATCGTGCCTTGCCTAATTCATTTACCGCCCTCGCAATTGCCACGGGGCCCTAATCCTCCGTAACGTAATCGGGGGAGCTACCGATAGCCGTGAACGAGCTCGGGAGTTCCGGGTTTAATTATCCGGCTGCGACAAACGGAGCGGAGATGGTGGCGCGTTTGATAATTATGAGCAGGACGATTCTCCTGGTGTACGTTCTCCAAGTTACGCTTTTACGCTCGAATGGGGTGCAGTGATATGCGACGTAATCATTGCCGTCACATTAACCGCGCTGCAAGTCGTCCACTGCCGGTAATTATGTCGATCTGAAAGTGACAGGCCGATTTATCCGCGAATTCGGAGGACGCACAAACGCAGGAAAATATGCATCGCTATTTTCACAGAAAGGGAGAATCGCTTCGCAAAAATTTCAAGCAGATCTCTTTTATTTATAAGGTAAAGATGCCAATCTAATTTATTTAAATAGAAAAAAGGTTAAATAGAAATCTCAGAAATCTTCTGCGAATGATAATAGTTTGTTATAAAATATATTAAACGGATAAAATCATTTCAAAGTGATAATGATATTTTCACGTTAGAGTCTGTGTTTGTAGCTAAATCGAATCCAGATTGACGAAAGCATGTGGAACTGAAAGTGGCCATAATTTTGAAACACCTCGTTTAAAATTTACATATTTGCGATACATGGAAGATACACGCGAACATCGATTACCTCCCTAACCGGTCCGCATCCCGTCAACAATGTATTAATAAGTGACCATTTCGATAATTATACATCACGATGCGCCGGCGGAACGACGCGTATCTTTCTTTTTCTAGATTATCGATAATTCGGTAAGTTGTGAGGTGCAACAATTATAAAATATTTTGGCACGTAACATGCATATGCATCTGTAATATGAATATTGGAGTTGTTGGCAGCGCTGTATTGCGCACCTAACGTAATGTTCGTACTTATTAATATCTCTTAAATTAATGGGCTGTTTAATTTTAGCGGTATCTTGTAACGATTTACACATCCACCGCGTGTGCGTATTTATCACAAGCGACCACGCCCGTTTTATCGATACCGACTGGAAAGTGGCTTCCGTATTTCGCCGGGGTCGTAGCTTCTTCTCTTGGTAAAGCTTCCGCGAAAACTCGATTAAGTACAAAGTAGTCTTAAAAATCGTTTGCGCTCGCTACCAATTATACCAGTATGGTGTAAAGTGCTTCTGCTTGTCCCAGCGTCAAACCGGTTTGAAATAATTCGGCTACTTGTGCGCTCAGAATCTGTCTCGCGATAATTATCGCCTAAAGAGAGAAAATTTTTCTTTTTAAAGGAAATTACTTGGATCTTTTAAAATTATTATTATGTTTTATTGTGTTTGAGCAAGATGAAGATAGAGGTTGCGAAAAATATTGTATAAATTCTCGTCGTAAGGAATGGATTTTGAAAGAAATCAATTAAAGAAATCAATTTATCATACAATAAAATTGCTTTATATTATATTTTTAATGTTTAGAATATATGATATATTCTTTTGCATTAATTATGATAATTATATTTTATTATTAATTATATTTTTTAAGCCATTAATTATTATGAAATTAATAAAAATTGTACTAGATGCTTGAAAGGTTGATGCTACAATCTGACACATGATCTAGCACTCAATTGCAAAGGTAATATCTACATAGATACACAATAGTGTACGGGATCGCTTTATACCGTTCCGTAAGAATGTAGAAAATATATTTGTACAAAGTATACAAGCTCATTTGCACAGAATGTGTGACAATCGCGATAAATTGTATCCTGATATCGATCTCCTTACGTTTCTTAATAGCACGATCTAGCTATGTTGCGTATCCTCCAGTTTACTTCTCTGGAGAGTATTATAAATATTGTAGTCGATTCCTATTAA
>NW_012130066.1:2648471-2651537 GCF_000143395.1 Atta cephalotes
GTGTGTGTGTGTGTGTGTGTGTGTGTGTGTGTGTATGTGCGTGTGCGTGTGCGTGTGTGTGTGTGTGTGCGTGCGCGTGTGTGTACTTCGACAAGTCGCTGTCGTCCCTAAAGCGGTCTGATTTATGCTGTTCGCGAAGACAGTAGACGATCTTGTCGAGCGTTGATGTAAGAATAATAAGACTGCATAATTGCGCTTAAGATTTATCACTGATCGTTTGAGTGGCAGATTTCAATAGCAATTAATGTGTGTTCTTTTCACGAGCGAAGATCATATTGAAGGGTTCAGCTTACATACTTTAGTGACAAATTAAGAAATATCAGTTACAATATAAAAAACAAACTAACAAAATTCTGCGAAACATATGAGATTATATCATCATAAACAATTTATTGAAATTACATCTTGATTAATTATGTATCAAATTGAAACTTGAAAAGTTTGTAAAATTTAATTTAATCAATAATTAAATGTGTAAAATTAATAAATAAAATTTTATGTAAAGTCATTTTATTAATTTTATTAAATAAAATTATAACACGTTAAATTAATTGTTTCAAAAATATTAAAATTGATTATTCGATAATTGCAGTATTATTTGATAGAGATATTAAAGATTAGCAAATATTAGATTATAACAGCTATAATTTATATATATCTTATATATAAATATTTATATATATCTTATATATATCTTATATATATCTTATATATAAACTTTGAATTAAATAATTCTTTTAACTAATAAATTATAACAAAATAACATCAATTACTACACATTCGCAAGGGAATACAACCAACTGTTCTCCTTCGATTTTAATAAGTTTCGGATATTTTAAAATATAAACAAAAGCAAGTCATATCTTTTTATAAATATGTTCTCGCACATTAAGGGGATGAAACTTCCCTTAAAAAGTAACATTTCAAACAGATTTTTTTTCTGAATAATATCTAAACAGTCAAAGTTAAAAAAATATTTTAAATAAAAGTTCAAGGTTTCAAGAATATTATATGTATACATTAAAGATTAAAAAAAATTTTAATTTAAAAATTAAAATAAGTTTTAAAAATTGTATACATATAAAAATAAAAAATTGTTTGTGGACGTTAAATATTTTTTCGACTTTTCGTATTCTAAGCTCGAATGCTATTTGTTCATAAATTTTTTCAGCCGATGTTTTCTATCTCAACTCTGCAACTTTTTAGGCAAAAATATCGTACAATATCAAAATTCCGGAAAAGAGTTTCCGTTCGTATTTCAATATAGTTTCAATCTCGTAATTTTCCCTTTAATCTCTTAGGTAGTACTATGCTTCGAGCGCATTTTCTGGGATCCAACGGCCAATTTGTTCGGCCACGTGGGAAGTACCACCGCATCGCGTGGCGAGCTCTTCCTGTTCTGGAACTTATACAAGGCACCAGTTCTATTGGCCCTCGTCGCTGGTGAAGCAGCTTGCGTAATGGAAAATGTCAGTGACGATGTTATCGTCGGCCGTTGCATCGCCGTCCTGAAAGTAAGTGGATGAAATTTCTAGTCAAAGTGCGCAGAGAGGGTGAGGAGGGTGGATAGTCTTACTTAGATTAAGTATAGCTACGTATTTTATAATAATAATTATCATCTTACATACTTCATATCATCTTACATATCTTCGTTATGTTTTATCGAAAAAAAAAAAAAGAAAAAAGATAGAAGAGGTTGAAGAAAAACTTTATTCTCATAGGGCATTTTTGGAAACCAAGTGGTACCGCAACCGCGTGAAAGCGTCGTGACGAGGTGGCGGGCGGATCCTTGGGCACGAGGTTCTTACAGTTTCGTCGCGGTCGGCAGTTCCGGCAGCGATTACGATCTTCTAGCAGCACCCGTCTCACCTCCGCACCTAGTTAATCAACCCCCACCGCAGCCGAGAGTCTTCTTCGCAGGTAAATATTAATTTGATACTTTTTACGATATTGCTTATTATCGAGACGTAAGATACTTTTTAAGTTCTTCTGCTGAAGAATTATATTTGCGTTTGCCATCTGTTTGCGTCCCCGTAAATATATATATATGCGTCGCTCACGTTTGCGGCATAGCGATTGATGTGCAATGTAATTTACCTCGCTACGATACTCCATTTCCAACTCGTGTGTGTGGTAATTCTGCGCGTTAACACTGTTTAAAGATTCTACTATTTGCGAAATGTTGGTAAATAAGGTAAATTAGCGTTTGCGGGATTTAACGAAGTGTAATAAATGTCAGAAGAAATTTGTCTATAAACAAGCACGAAAATGTAATAAAATGTAAATGGCGATACAAAATGTAATAAATTCATCTAAGATAAATGTCACATCGTAATAAACTTTTTTCACGAGAGTGCATGTTGACCTATTTACACGACGGGTTTTCAGGGGAGCACACTATACGGAATTATCCAGCCACCGTACATGGCGCATTCCTCAGCGGCCTTCGTGAAGGTGGACGTATAGCCGACCAACTTTGTGGAAGTCCTTATGCGCCACCAACAATGACAGCTTCAGTTCCGCCAACGACGGGGATCACGCCAACAGTAAATACCGGCAGCAGTTCGACGCCTTAATATTTTCGCATCGACTATGTCATTTTTGTCTTTCTGTATGCGAAGAAACTCCGAGGATGGTCATTTATGAAGAAACTCTTCCTTGAGATTCTTCCGGAAAAAAAAAAATTCTTCGTGATAATCTCAAATCATGCGACAACTTGACGTACTCATTAACTTGCTAATTTCACAACTTATGCGTAATTATTTTCAGTGAATCACTTAACTCAGTGACATTTATGACTTAATTCGATTATGTGAAAAAATGAAAGTATATTAAATGATTTTAAAACGCTCAATTTTTCATAGTATATTATAATTGTGTTAAATATATCCACACATACACACGCGCACGCGCGCGCGTATGTGTGTGTGTATATATATATATATATATATATATCCATATATGTATGTATATCCGTACATACAAATATACAGCTCAAATGTTTTATTTATCATCATCATTATTCATATGCATACACATACGCGCGTGCGCGTGTATATATATCTA
>NW_012130066.1:2651557-2656517 GCF_000143395.1 Atta cephalotes
AGGAAAGTGTTTAATATTTGCTACTATGATTGCATGATAAAATAATTAAGGTTAGGAGTTTCATTTTCATAATTATTACTGCTATGTGTTGTAGTAATAATAATTACATTTGATTCTATTTAAAAATATATAGCTGACATCGAAAACATAATAAATGTATAGTTAAAAATGGCAACTATTTTGTTTCTTTCAATGCACATGCAGCACAATCAAAATTTTAAAACTATCGTTGTATAACATATATGTGAAGGATATAGTGTTTTTTAAAATATAAATAAATTTTTAAAGTATAAATTTTGAAAAATAATTGTATATATCTAATTAAAAAAAACATTAGATTCGCACATTTATAATTTTAAGAAAAAAAAATCGAAATATTATAACATTATTTAACTTGATTTTATCTGTTAAATTCATTCTCGTAAATTATGCAAAATTTTACATTTTGATAATGTAAACAATGTACAATATCAATATGCATGATATTATCTACGTTTACATAGTATACGACAATATTATTTGATAAGATAACCTTATATTCTGTTTTCTCTCCTTTCCCACGGAGCCACATATTACATCGTCACGATGTTTAATTAATGTTGACATAACGGATAGATGGAGGAGAAATAGACTGAAGCTTCTATAGAAAATTTTTATGTCAGTACAGAGAATGATATTTATGCTAATTTTTATCAAAAATAATAACCAACAAGGCGAATCAGAGCACAGAGCAGTTGTTATAATAGTACGCAAAGTAAAGTAAAAGATTATTACTCCTTTATTCCAGAATTTACGATGTCATTCAAACATTTGTTTGAATTTGTATCATTTCAACTCACTTTGAACTTTTTACATAAATCGCTTAATTATCGAATGATGTTGTTACATTAATACTTCATTATTCATAATAAAATTTTGTACCCGCATACATATATTGCATACAGTGGTAAAATTTCTCATGATGAATTAAATTATTCTTTTTCTCTTACACAAAGGGGACAAAGGGGACGTCTGAGACGTTTTTAAAAATTACGATTAATAAAAATTATATTCATATATATCACTAAGAAATCAAGTTTCTTCAATAAAGATAACTTTACACCAGAGCAAAGGAAAATTTTAAATTATGCAAATGCATTTAAGAAAATAATCAATAAGCAATGGGTAATCCCCTTTGAACTTCGAAATGAAATTTGTAAAGTTGCTGACTGAACTTTTGCCCGAATTATTTTTTATCGCTGTGCCGAGTTCCCTCGCGTTGATGGAGTGTTTACTTCGTCTCACAACAAATTTCAATAAAACAATGAGTGCAACACGTTTAACCATAGATTATTATTATTACCGGCAGAAACACGTATTGATGAAACGATAGCGAGAATTATTGCACGTCGAATCACGATGTGGAGGTGAGATGCAACGGGGGTAACGTTTAAAAAAAATACAATTACAGCGCGATAATAAAGTGATGTATGGCCCGTTCGGGCGAGATGCATGAAGCAAAGGGAGTGAAAACCTCTGCGTTACCTCGCATCACCGAAGTTTCCAATCTATAAGGTATCAACAGTTGCCTTTAGCTGCGTGTTGTATACCTCCGGGACTTGCGATTTAGAATGTTGATATAACGGATGGGTGAGCAAGAAAAGCGCTCCGCGCGCGAACCTCTTTTGCGAGACGTGCGAGATTGAAAGGGAATAAAAAAAAAAAAGCTCTCACGACTCTTGTATCGAATTTCACCCTGCGTGCTTTCACCGGCGTATTTATATCGCGTCTATGTACGCTTCATTATGTTTACATTCAAATGGTAAACTTCTCCGTCGCCGAAGGAGAGAGGGGAAAGTTTTTCGAGAGTTCTGGCGTAAATCTAATCTATCGTGCTATGTCGAGCGATCTCGGAAAAGGCACTCGAAGCAGTGAGATTTCAAAACGAAATTCTATGTGCAAGATCAAAAAGGAGTTTCGAAGATTCTAGTATCGCGTTCGATAATTTGACATATGAGAATATTGCATCTTTTTCAATTTATTCTCTCATAGAATGTGTTCTTTCTAGAGATCGACGGACTGTTTCGGTATAATCGTCAAGGGATGACATGCAAGGAAGTTCTTGTCTTAAGAACAAAACGCGAAGGTGTCGCTTGAACCGAACTTCCGAAATTTCACGGTGCGGAAGCGGACGAGTGACTCGTCCTCTTTTGCACTCGCTCATTCTACCATATACCTTCGGGACTCGCGATTCGGAATGTTGATATAACGGATGGGTGAACAAGAAAAGCATCGCGGCGGGCCCTCTCCTTCTTTTTCTCCTGTCCCTTCCCTCGCTTTTCCTCTCGCTTGCTCGCTCCTCTCCTCTCTCGCGGGCGATCGTATCCGGCAAAAAAGCACCGGTGCCGGTACATTGAACCCGGCAAGAGTTCCGCCACACGTTCGCGAGGCTGTTTCAGTATTTGACTGTTCCCCGACACCGTGCAACGGCGGCGGCTGCGGTGGTTCTCCTCCTCTCCTCTGCCTTCTCGGTTCGACTCCCGTCGAGACGACAGAACGCCATAAGCAACCAATTTAAATGTAAATTGAAAACCACCATGGCATACAAATTGTTCGACTCGCCGTCAAAAAATACTGCGAGCAAAGATCAAACGGAAGACAAGACACGCGGACGAGAGGGTGGCGTATATGGGGCCGATGGTCGAGATAGAACGAGAAAAGGTGCCCCGGAGAAGGGCATCTCGAACGGCAAAGTCCCGACCTTCACTGAGCACCGGGATCTAACCGGGTGTTGTTATCCTCTTTTCTCTCTGTTACGACGAGAGAAGCTGGCCCATCGCTGTTTGTTCCACCCTACGGCGGAACGGATCTCGGCTACCTATGCTAGACTGCCCTCTAAATATTTGCCTTTCTCTTGTTCCGACGAAAGTTGGCTTGCCGTAACGCGTTTCCATATGAGAGCGCGGCTCGCTCAGTCGAGGGATAGTCATCGCGTCCTCTCCGTCGGAGGGAAAAACTTCCGGCATTCAAAGAGTCTTCTCCTTCCATCATTCGCTTTTTCTCCCTCTCTTTCTCTCGCTGGAGGCTCGCTCGCGCCTCTTCGTCAAGTTTCTCCGCATGCTTGATCAGAAGAACGTACGATCAGAAGAAGAGATTAATGGATCAGTTTATCCTCTCCATTAACGATTTCGGATCGCGAGTCCATCCTCGCAATGAGGAATTAATTTCCCATTCTCGTAACTTAGAGGCAGAGATCCGACTTACCATAATTTTCGTGAATTCGAATCATTCCCCGATGGAACGGCTGTTGAATATTCTCTCGCTTATTATGAACGGTTTCTGTAATCAACGTCAGCTACAGTTAAGCATGTTGAGCGATAGCCCGCGATAATCGAGTATCCAATTGAGTTCATTCAGTCTGTATTCCTTCAAAGTAGCATAACAAATATTTGTTTCTCAGTTAATTTTAATATTGGCACTACTGACTGTCATTTTCATTAAAGAAAATGCAATTGAAAAAACAATTTCTACCACATCACTCTATTTTCTTAATTTCCAATGCCCAACTCAATATAATATTTCCGGTAAGATTTTTCATCATTTCATCTTTGCAGGAAATTTTAATAATTCTCCTGGATTGAATAAAAAAATCAACAAAATTCTAAAATGTAGAACTGCGATTAATAAAATATATATGCAATTTATGTGTTTTGCATCAATCTTTTTACAATGCAGAGTGTTACGTAATTCAATAGATATCGAAAAGCAATTTTCTTATAGTTGATGCTTTATTAAAATTGATCTTTATAGTTGCATTAAATCTGCAAAACTTGCTTCCAGCCATCGACGTTATATGTCACCGATGTTATACATTAATTCGTTCAACATAGACGGTACAGAATCGATGCGCGAACGATGTAACGACTAATTCATCGCGCGGTTTATCATTAACTGTCGCACACATACGCATATTGGGAACATTTCCGGTTACGTTTACTATGGCAGCGGCATAAATTTTTGACGACGACGTACGTGTCATGATTTATCGATTCCGACCGGTTAACATCGACAGCCTCCGGCCGGAGGTAATGGCAGCGCCATGAACGAACCCGATAGAACGCACTGATCATTAGCTGCTGGCCAAGGTTGCGGTAACATTTCGTCGATCGTATCTCGTGGCCGTTCGACACGTTATGCGTAATCAATATATACCCGCCGGTCCCTCGAAGGGGCATTCCGCCGTTCGAAATATCACGATAATGCGTAGGCATGCCCCCTCTTCCGAAACGTGCTAATTTAAATTAGCCTGTGCTTTCAACCTGACATAGCGCACGCGTAAATTTAAATTTCTGAAATGGGATGCAACGCCGATAGGAGAGTGCTTGTTAGCGCCGTGGTAGCCATCAACATAATTAACCCCCTAAGTGGAGATGCCTGTGTATCATTATTAGTACACGCCTCGATGTTATGGGGGGTTCGAATGTGCTTACGAAAATTTAGGTCTGCGTCAGGTGTCCTGATTTAAGCGCACGTTACGCGAAATATCCAATTAAGTCATAATTGAGGCCCGTATTGCCTCCAATATAACATTGTCGCACGGAGCAGATATTTACGCTCACGAGGGAGGTCTTTTGATATGACGAACGCGTAACGAACAAGAGTCTCTTGATTCGATCTACTTTCCTCGACATAAAAGCATCGGGGCATATGTACGTGCCACGAGGATATGCCAATTCAGCATATTGCTATACTCTCGAAATCAAAGGAACGTATATAACGAAACTCTTAACGCAACGACCTAGTTCGTTAAACGTACTCCATCTTGCGCTCTTACGTGACTATCCTTCCGAGTGGTATATTCGTCTTTCCAAATGATATCTTCTCGCAAAGAGAATTCTCTTTATTGCGCCCTTCGTGATCTCACTATCGCATATACATATATATATATATATATATATATATATATATATATATATATATA
>NW_012130066.1:2666613-2668927 GCF_000143395.1 Atta cephalotes
AATTAGTTTTAATATTCTTCTTTAATCACTAATTAAGTAGTATATATTACATATAAATTTAATAATGTTCAAAGATGCAAAACTTAATTGGTTAATAATCATTAATTAATTATTTATTCGCCAGTGCATTTATTCAAACTTATTAATATTCTATTGTGTATTTAATAATCTTTTTAATATGAAATATAATACATACATTTGTATGTACAATTTGTGTAAGATTTTTGTTTTACTTTATTTTATTATACATAAATATAATTTTGTTATGTATAAATTTATATTTAGTACATTGACATTTTGGAATTATATCGTAATAAAAAACTATTAGTAAAGAATCGATAGTATTCGTAGTCATGTCTATTTATTTCTAATAAAACTTCTAAATTGTAGAATATTGCATTCGCGCGCAATACAATAAATATAATTTCATGATATTACTTTTTAATGCCTCTATTGTTAACTTGATAAAAATATCTTTATGATATTGTAGTAAAACTGTAAGTAAAATTTAATGCATTATATTTATTTTGAAGTAAAATATTGTGATTAAAATTAATAAGAAAAAAAATTATTTGCGTTATTAAATGATCTATATGCCGCTCAGGATTGAAAATAAATATATACAATTCTTCCCTTAACAAACAAAATATATACAATTCTTCCCTTTCCTCTCACACGTGATTATGCCGATCGAAAAAATATTTCTCACGTGTAATTCGACCTGTAGTTGGCGCTCGTACCAAAGAGCCTCTTCTCTTAACGTTCTCTGCTTCTACCATCCGTCGGATGCTGCAGGATCCAGCAACATGGATCTGCTGAAGCGGTACATGTTTATCGACAGAAACGTACAGCTTAACGTACAGGATCAACAACAATTATCCGAATCTCATTGTCCATCTCAAAGGAAATTTGATGCAAAAAATTCGTGAGCATGGTTTTGATGATCTTGTAAGCGCGTCTTTATATGACAGGAGAAATTATGATGAATGCTTAAATGAACGTGGTTATTTCCATATTACGAGATATTTTGCACGATATAATTCCCCCCGTGATATCTTCCCCAAATGAAACGTATGTACATATATTACATTAAAATGCGCGACGCGCATTGAATCGAGATTTACACTGTAATTGTGTTTGCGCGCGTATGATAGCCAGCGTTTAAATAAATCTTCGTTAAATGCAGACAACCGAGATCACGTTTCATCAGTTTGTGGCGCTTTGGATTGGTTAAGAAAAAATATATGCTGCCAAATACCTCTGACAGGATAACTAATTTCACGCGCGTGTATCTGACTGATTGTATCCGATGACGAATTGTTCCCTAAACGTGAACATCAATTTTATAAAATTGGTGCACAAAGCGATGTAATAAAATTTACAACACGAGTAGAAAAGTGTGAAGTTAAAAAGTGAATTCGCAATTCAAAACTTTTTCAGTTCGAATCGAATCTCACCATAATAGTGAATAGATATCCGCCTCTCTCTTTTCTTCGGCGCGATTTCACCCGGGAGTGTCAGTCAATCTTTTTCTCGCATCGTCAAGCATTTGATGCTCGTTGCGTGTTCCCCAGTGATGTGGATGCGTGCGTGTATGAATACGCACGTCAGCTTAATGCTGTAGACGACCCGTTCGTGATTGATCGAACGCTACTGGCTAGACAGCACAGTTTGTCTCGGGATTCACCCCAGAGGTTGGAGGGTTGGCTTGACTTGGCGTGCTTACTGATTGACTTGGGCTTTGAGATTCGCGTAAGAGGTCGCCGAAGTCCTGATCGAAGTCGGGTCGAGTCGGAGATGAGTGCCCACTAATGTACGGATTTTTTTACCTTTCTAAATTATTTCACTCGGTTAGTCCGAAGACATGGGTGCACCTGCACATATATATGATTATCAGTAGACAAGGTTAGTTGAAAGACAGAAGAAAAGTAAAGAGGGAGAACAATGAAGGAGAATGAGAAAAGGAAGAGGGCAAAGAGAAGAAGGGTTGGCAAAGAAGCGAAGAGGCAGAAGGAAAGACAGAAGGCCAACGAGAGTATGAGAAAAGAAGAAAACAGAAGAGAGAAAGAGAGAGTGAAAACGGAGAGGGTTGTGCTGCTGCAAGAGAGCGAATGGACTCTGCCTCCAGGGATGTTCTTTTGACAGTCATGTCGCTGTCGTCTCCTAAGGTCCCCCGGCGGCATTGCATTAATCTTCTTCTTCCGACCCCGCCTTATTGAAAATTCTACAGAGCGCTTCACAGTTTTTGCCACGGACGTCTTTTATACTCCACTACCGCCGTCTCCCACGCACACACACATTCTCTCTCTCTCTC
>NW_012130066.1:2672963-2686515 GCF_000143395.1 Atta cephalotes
CTCTTCTTCTCTCTCTCTCTCTCTCTCTCTCTCTCTCTCTCTCTCCCCCCCCTATTTCTCTTTCATATTCTTGTAAACATTATATCTTAAGTTACTACCGTGCACTTAAGGAAATTCTCATATAGTGAAGTAAACTTTACATCGCATACATCACAAATTATGCATTCAAAATCAAGTAAAACTTACATCAGGCAAACTCTACATCTACTTTTAGTATTTAAGATATTTACGGAATACGCTTTTTTTTTAAATTAGTTTTCCTGATGCGTAACGTCCAACAAAATGTTCTATTCTCGAAACTGTTGGGGAAGACCCGACCACACTATCAACCGCAAATTCGCTCAGCGTGCGCCCGCGAACACTAAAGTGCGACAGAGTGCGTCAGAATGCGTGCATGCAGAAGTGCACGCGTCGGTGGACAATTCGTGATTGCAGGCATATGTCGGCGACTTGATGGTTCGCACGAGTTCATGAGGACGGCCAGCAAGCCAGATGGTAATTTGAGGTTTCGGGTTAGTTAAACATAGCAGCATAGTCGTGCAAATTCGGTCGCTGTTTAAAAAGTGGATGGAATGTTTTCGACCGTCCTTTGATTAGACACCAGTTTACAACAAGCGACAGCTTGTTGAAAGCATTATTTTTCATTTGCAGCATCAAATTTAGACTCGATAGAGCAAGAGCTCGGATCCTATGCTATTACATACATTTGTACAATCATAAAATTAATAATGATATTTAAAAATATCAGAAAATATGGTAACTATTCATGCAAAACTGTAAAATGTTCCTGTATGCATTCATCATTGTTGTTATATCTGCATGAGCAATGATTATATGCATATATGCATATATGCAAATTAAATATTAATATTAATTTGATAAATACATGTCGATCCGTATTTTAATAATATTTTTTCTCACATAATTATGTTAAAACCAATTATGAAACATTTCGCTGTTACGTATTCAAAGAGAGAGAGAGAGAGAGAGAGAATTAATATTACATTATACCATCATAACGACTCGATCGACTAAGGAGCAAGTGAAACAAAAAGACGTACTTAAAAGCAAAGAGAATATCTCAAGTTTGGTTAATAACATTATACGAGCCGCTAATGAAAATACAACTAGCAAGCCGTTTCTCTTGGGAAACATAAACGTTCCGCTTGATCCACCGATGGAACATTCGCATTGAGAAAATAGGCGATTCGTGCCGGTAACGTAAGTGATAAATGCGACAAAGCACAGCGGTCAATCGCGGTCGCACATTTGCACCGGGTTACCCTACCCTGATGGAAACTAGCTAGCCGAAATTGATTCCGATTGAACCTATAGCACAGATCCTGGCGCGCAACAAATTACGATGATCGTCACGATCGCAATCGATCGAGGAAAAAACGTCTCGGGGGAAAAAAAATGCGAAAAAGCTCTCTTGCGTGCCCTATCGATCGACTGATGGATCACTATACGATCGCACAAATCGTCGGCGTGAAATCAATGAACCGGTCACCTCCACTCCGCTCGTGTAATCGGACTAACCGACGCAATTACAACGGATAGGCCGCTGACTTGGCAACGACAGAGGTCTCCGTCATTCGTTGGATGAATTTTCAATACGCACGGGCACGACCCGAAATCGATTTTCTTTTTCGGCCGGGCGCACTGTAACGCGCCGCGCCGGGAATAAATTCGCGGTTAACGTTCCCGGTGCTGCTGGCTCTGTCGAGAACCGTACGATCAGACGGGGAATCAGGGGTGGTAGCCGTTCGCTTCCGACATTCTATTTACCGGAAAGACGGCGATATTATGCAATCGATGGGAATGCCAAGCTGTACACATGCAGGCGCGCACAAAGAGTCTCCTTGAGGAGACATCGTCCAACGACAGGGAGAGAAGCGGGACAGGATGGAAGAACTTGTGTACGCTCGATTCTATGCTCCATCTGCCGCGTATGCGACGTGGGCGGCGTCGAACTCGCGCCCAGTTGTTAAAAGATATGATATTAATCCTGGAATGCTAAGCTCAGAGACGTTGACACGCCCGGTTTACAGACTCGAACGATTGATCATTATTCGCTGCTCTGCATGTACTTTGCTAGTTGTAGATGATTATCATTCCTATGTTAATATTCATAGAAAATGGAAAATATATTTTTGTAATAAAAGGCAATGTGAAAACAAAAATGTTTGACATATTGGAAAAGTTTTTAATTAGTTTGAATTTTACACTTTAAATAAAAATAGTTAATGAAAATACTATCATGTTGCAAATTATTTTAACATGGAAGTATTCTATGCATATTTCTTTCTTTAGAGAAAATTTTATAAATTCGTTTTTTTTTTCAAAGACTTAACTGCATTATTTTGCCTTCACAATAAATCTCTAATTTCGTTATAATAAAAATATATAGGTTTGAAACATTTTCGAGATTTTTCATTTTGACACCCATTTGCTTTTATCATAATTAAAATAATAGAGTTATAATAATATAGACAATAATGTATAGATTGTGTTTTTCTAGATGAAGAATGAGCTGCATATCCTTTCCGATACTTTAATATTATCGAAAAGAAATACTAAATTTTAATAAATAATTGTTTGAATAGAATTAAGTAAATATTTATTAAATATAAATAAATATATTTATTTAATACAAAAACCATTAATTTGATTTAACTATCATGTTTTTTTATTGAGTAAATATTAATTTACTGTAAATAAATGTTTACTATTCAAAAAAATATATTAAGATTTAGTAAATTTTTTTTTCAGTGTTTTATCGATTGGATTTGATTTCTTTGCAGGGTTAACAACCTCGGTCGCAAGACGCACTGCCGTCGCGATGAACCTTTCGGTATAAGGAGAGTAGTATCCCTGCTATCTTCCCTTCTTCCTTTCTCATAGTGAGTTATAGAAACAGTTTGCGGTATCGCGCTTCGTCGTTTCGGCCGGTGCCGCCACATATAGACGATGCCCTTATATATTCGAGCAATATTGCACCGATATTGCATCCTGTAACCCCTTCAGACTCCGCCGCGTTCAACGCTACACATGGGGAATGGATAGGGAAGTGGATAGCGGAGAGTACTATTATTTGCTTCAATATATTGCCGACTTTCCGTAGATGATCGTAGCCGCTGATCGTTTGCGTGAAAATTCTAAGTGTAGATGAAAAATGAACAACTCATTTCACAAGAATATTCTTAATTTTGCTGCTATGAATGGTATATTAAATAATGTATTCATAACTCACTCGCAAAACGGGTCACTATAATATTACAGTGGCCCGTTTTTTTGTGTGTAAATATATTTCTGCATATATTATAATAATTTTAACATATGCAGGGATTTCTGTTATCACATAAACATTTAATGTTTCAATGAATTGTTTTTTCGAACATTTTAGAACTTAATATGTGCGTCTCTTTTTCGTTCCTGATGTTGAATAGAAAAAAATATGATATTTTTAAGTAAAAATATAATTTTGTTAATAATAATTTTTATTTTTTCTAAGGATAATATAGGCAAAATACAGTTATTAAAAACAAAATGTGTAAGTTATGAATAGGATATTCATTAATATTCAGCGTATATATATATTCTGTTTTTCGGCTCAAAAACTTTCCGAAAAATTTTTTTGCGTATATCTAACACGTTAAAGCTTTAATAATGGAAATTACAAAAATTATTTACATATCATAACGAGAAGAAACAAATATTTTGTGACAACAAAAAATTTATTCAGAATAAAAAATAAAGTTATACTTTTTTATAATTAAAAATGAAAAATGAATAAAAAATTTCAGAAAGGATTTTAACCCTCTAAACTCTCTCTCCCTAGATACGCCCATATTCTGACACAGATGTACACAAATTATTAATTTTTGACATTGTTAAAAACGTGACATTGTTAAAAATATATTATCAAGAACAAACAAACATTAGGGATTAAATTTTGTTTTTAATTATGTGACATATTAATACGTATTAAATGAAATTGTAAATGCTTAAGTTACGTTGCCAACTATGTAAAAAATACTTAAATATCATATCATATAATTATACCGTTTTAATTGTCAGAGAATTATTATATTATTATATTATTATTATATGTATTATCATGTTACTATAATTATTATCAAAATATGCGATCGTCAGAACAAAATCGAATGAATATGATGCGATTACATATACAGTGCCCGAATGGCAATCCCGCTAATCAGCATTTCGCTTCGTATCTTCCCAAACTACGCAGTAACGTTTTTTCTCGGCAAAGTCGTAGTCCTCTAATTAACGGAAGACGAGACATTACATTCTTTCTCCGATCTGTCCACGGCGAAACACCAACCACCGAGAAAACCGGCCGCCTCAATTAAGATATCGCCAAGTTTAATGCTCCGACTCTCATTCTGCGACAGTAATCCGTGGGGATTCGGCGAAACGTTGTCGTCGCCGCCGCCGCCGCGGAGTTTCTCGCGAGCGAGTAAATGCAGGAAGCAGAAAGAAAAAAAAGGAAGAAAAAAATAATGGAAAAAGAAAATAGAGAAAAGAGGATTAACGGAGAGATGGGCATATACCGCGGTTGCGCGCGATACGGATGTACCTTAATTACCAGGAAGGGTCCAAATGATCGGGAGGACCGCCGCGTCGGGGATTTGGGTTATCTTATCCGGGCTCAGTCAGTATCGAGCTCGATGTTCCCTGCCATTGGTGTTATTAGCATAACATAAGACTGAGGTTCAACACGCTGCGTGGGCGGCGCGTGCGAGTCCAAAACGACGAAAACGACCGATAGGGACGAGAACGACTACGACAAACAGGAACAAGCAACGTGGAGTACATGAGCTCTGGGCTCTGGGATCGCAACGCATCCGGATATCACGCCGCGTTGTTCAGATGCGATACTCGATTTCGCAAGGAGGGGCCGCGCGAGCCCCTCTCTGCATGGATTCTTCGCGTCCTTCGCCTCTCTCCCCTCCCTCCCCCGCGGGCGATGTAGCTTTAATCCCGGTCGCCCTCTCGGGCGTATGCATGGCCATGCATTATTCAAATAACGACGAACGCGCGGCGACGATCATCGCTTATCCGAAGGAGGGCAATGCGACGGTCCTAAATGTTCGATTTTTATGTCCCCGATGCGATACTTCTATCCACTATATTGAACGTGGCCATTGTCCCATGGGCCTTATTGACTTTATTCGTGGGCGCCCAAGGTGTACGATCCGAAAATTCGATGTTTTAATCCTGCATCACTGATTAAACCGGATGCACACGAATACTTACACATTCTGTATTTTTCGTTTCTCGTATTAGAATGTTTGCTATTTGGAAAACTGTTCTCATACAATACAGACAAGTAACTTGAATTACTGATAATTTAATTCTCTCCCTCTATTTTTATGCTTTTTTTCTTTTATCATCTCATTTTTTAATTTTTTTATGTTCATCACCATGGGCGACGATTCCAGTAGTTAGTACAACCAGTGGTTGGTATGGAGTACACTGAATGATTCAATGTATGGAATTCCATACATTGAATTTCATATCTGTATGATATTTGGTCGGGGAGAAATTTAGAAATTAGAAATTGTAATTTAGAAATTATAAACATACAAAAAATGCCACTGCATTGCTTGAAGGATGTAATGCAATTTTTACGTGATAATCTCGAGATCAGAGATCTTGTATCAGAATACGTAAAATTTATTCGTTCTTTTAACGATTCTTACATCAATCTTGTTCGAATGAAAGATCATTTTTTTATTTAAGACATTTAAAAAGTTATCTTCGATCGACAATGAAACAAAAATGTAAATCATATTGCGACATTGTACATTTATCGAGAAATAACCGATAAGTTAAATATGGAAGAGCTTATTAATGATTTTATTTAAAAAAAATAAAATTAGAGCGGCTACTTTTGCCATTTAGAAAAGATATGTATGAGGAAATATATTTATCCCTCCACCCTCCTCTTCTCTCATCTATCCTCGGGAACGCCATACACTGAAAAATTTTACTCGCCGCCCCTGTTCATTACTTTTTCTGTATACTTGTTTTGTTATGTTCTTTGTAATTTTATTTTTCTTTTTTTCTTGACATTACTTTTAATATTTGTATATTCTTACAATTAGAGGGCTTACCTTAAAACGTAAATAAACGCTCTCTCTCGCTCTTTCTCCTTATTTTTCTCTCGTTCTCTCTCTCTCTTTACATCTAAAGTTACGTTTGCACAAATAATTATTAACTAAAATTAACTTTCTGAAATTATATGAACAAAGTATTCATGTCATTGAAAATAAAAAATTCGAAAAAATTCTATATCAGGTCGAACCATTTCATGAAAGCATCTATGCATATTCACGTTATTCTGTGCTTTAGCATAAATTATAATAACCGATAACCGACTTTGAATGTACTTAGCAGATATTTCATATTGGAAAATATCTTTGTCTCTGATGTTATAAAACGGAAAGGTACATTTAAATGTCCCCTTTAATGCTTGGAATTAATTTGGAGATCAGAGATCTATCTTGAATCGAATCCCGTTATACAGCTCATGCTAACGCTTGCAAACAACGAGCAATGTCGTTGACGAGCACATAAAATCATCGCTATCGTGTCTGAAATCGCGTCGAACTCGATGTTGCAGCGTTATACGATGTTCCGTGCTACGGTTCGCAAATTAATTAGGAAACGATCGCGACGCGATTGCGTTATGTCGATGAAGCACGAGTAATCGAGCAGGATGTTCGGTGTGCAACATAACGGCGACGATTCTCGCGAATCCACCATCATCGAACGCACGAAGGGAATCCGCGGGATAGGTAGATCTAGATATCCGACTTCGGACTACAATCGATCACAGGTAGGTAGCTGCAGGGAATCGAATCACGCGAAACTATCATAAACGTGAGTTACGCTTCGTCGAGTGAGCTCAATTTAATTGTAACCGTGGATATCTCGTATACTGTAAGACTGGTCCATATGACGATGAGGAGAGCATCCCGGGAGGGGAGGGGAGGGGAGAGGAAACACGTGCATAATATTACGATCGGCAACGCACGATACTCAGCAACAGGAAATTGCAGTATCGATGAAACAGCTCCGGTAGATATCCAGGATGTTTAACACGGATTGCACGGTGTGAACATGATTTGCATGATAGTTTCTTCCTGAACAATAACTTCTTTTAATCTTGTAATAAAGATCGCTATAGAACCATCAAATTCTCGGTTGAAAAAGAAAATAAATTGTGCTGCGCGAAAATATTCTCATTTCTTCAGCATAATTTTCACATCTAGAGAGAGAGAGAGAGAGCCTCCCCTAATACACCATGAAATAAGGCTAATATCTCATGTTGTACGGCGAATTCATTGAATATACTTATTGTTTGTCGGAGGGAGATTTAGGAGGGAGATTGATCTTCTCGAAAAATTTCTGGGATATCCATAAGTTCTTCGTGAAATAACCAATCAGTGCAATCAACAAATTGTTGTACGATATGTGAAATATTAAAATACTCTCGTAAATGTCATCCAGAGAAAGGTTTCTTCGATTTAAAGAAATGTTTCTTTGCTATACAATTAAAGAAAAAATTTCTTTGATTTGAACGTCATTTGATTTGAATAATTTCTTTAAATCAAAGAAATTTTTTCTTAGATTTTATAAAATAATTTCAAATAACAAATCGCTAATTGCGTGAAAAACAAAAATAAAATAGCTAAAAGAAAGTCTTTATTTTAATTTTTATTCCTTGCATTTGTCTTTTCTTCATTACGAACACATTAATTTATTCAACTTCGCGCGTAATTTAATTTAATAGCAATTTAATTTACTTCAAGAGATATATTGTTTATCTTAATTCATTCATAGTAATAATTCGAAAATCACTTTTTTTTAATTTTGTTATTTTTGAAATAAGGGAGCAATGTTTTCTTTTCATTTTGTCAATTTTCATGAACGGCTTTATCATCTTTGAGGACAAACAACACGTGTCGCATATGTGTAGTGCATAATTTGCCAACGACTTGTTTGATTTCCCATCAAAACTGAAATAGAATCGTGACATAAAAGATTCGACGAGGCACGAAGCACTCTATCGTAGTGATCTAGTTCTCCAATCAACTGGAAAACGACTATTGTATACGGTAGTTCCGTTTACAATTAGTCACTGCAGTTGAGGAGTATGGTTATGTCAATGTCCTGATAAATGTGATGCCATAATATTGTATATAGGACACATTATGCGGAACGCAATGCACAGTCGCGAATATAAACTGTAAATTGTATAGAAAATTTATGCTTGGAACTGAATTGTTATTATCGATCAGTTGCGAAAACAATCAGTTTAATTTAGACAAAGTATAAATATTTTTAATTTGTTGGTATAATTGTCAAGAAAAATAAAACGAAAGACGAAAATCACGGATTACGAGAAATAAACATAATAATAATAATAAAGGTAATTAACTTGGAAATATAAGTAGGTCGATTCATTAATGCGGACAGAAGTTAATTTCGTGAAGAACCGTTCAGGAAACGACACGGGAAAGTCGAGAGGCAACGCGTACAATTTCGACGCACAAATTAAATGCCTCTGCGAGGGACTCTTGTCGTCTCTCCGCGTTCATGTCGTTAGGGTGCCGGCAGCAACGAAGTAACATTTTTGAGAAATAAACCAAAAAAACTCCAGCATGACACGCCCAAGGACTGGAGTTTAATTACTTCGACAGGGCAATTAGGCCTAACGAACGACACTTATGTCCGGATAGCCCTACATAATGAGTCACCTGATATTTATCTATTCTATTCCATTCCTGTCACCGGCCGTCCCTTTTTTCCCTCTCGTCCTCGCGTCCCATACATACAACGACAGCTGAATTCTTGCCGCTTGATAGATGATAATGATAGATGGATTCGACGTAATATCAGATGAATCTTTCGTTCCGATATGATGGATAATAATGATTCGCGAGGTTGACGTATCATCGGCTGCAGCTTTTATTCGCGTGATAGATAACGTGCGTGGAGATAGGCGGCTGCACGAAAAATTTTTTCATCCGAATCTTGCTATACGCGGCGACGGCGGGAATCGGTTAATATAGATGCCCCGATATGAAGCGAGCGAGAGTAACCGAGTGTTAACAAAGTGACACTGATTTAATGCCAATTCCTCGAGTCGGTTCGAGTAATTGCGCGTCCGCGATTGCCGTGTATTAGTAATAATTAATCAACAACGATCGCGGGAGCGACTGAAGGCTTGTGCATCCTCAAGGATGTGAGATGCGCCGGTTGCGCAACGGCGTCTATTAATCGTGCCATCCGCGCTTAATCCGACGGATGCGCGGATATTAATTTACGCCCGGAGTAATTACGCGACCATAAACGATTCGGCAGCAGTAACTAACGCTGAAATAATGAATAATTGTCGCGTTGTTACATACCGGGCACTAGTGCGCGCGCGCACGTAGCGGGCGGGTCACGTGGAATGCTTGCAATTAAATCAATTAAGCGACCCTTCTGTTTAAACGGAAATGGATACTAATTTGCGCCCGGAGTAATTTCGCGACCGTAGACAAATAAGGGATAACTAACAACCATCGTGTTGACACGTTCGCGAGGTACTTGACATCAAACGTGTCGAGAGCTTGTAATGTTAAGTTACAACTGTAAGGTATCACATTTATTTCTCGCAAACTTGTTGTCGCGTGTGCTTAGCAACAGCACAAATAGTGTGTTAAATAAATCCAATAAGACTGCATGTATTCATTATATTTTAAAATAGATTTATTTTACGAACGCATAAACTTTAATACTTTCGTTATCTCGCACACAGTTTAGTTGTCTTGACAGAGCTCTTCTTATAGAAGCGATAATACTGAAGAGAACAAGTCTTAAAATGTGAAATTCATTTTTCGCGCAAATACTACCGTTGCTTGTTATGTTTCCGATCGATCATTATATTATACTCGCATGTGTACAGCTGCAGGCATATTATATCCATATTATTCGCGCTGTACACCCAATAAATTGTAATTGATAGCAGTGAAAATCGATATCGTATTATCATCATTATCACTATCGCAACTCAAGCCAATAATTGGATTGTTCATCATAGAAAATTTACTACACGATATACTGGACTCGTCTTAATAACGCGCACAATAGGCCGTTGCGTTTTACGCGTTTTTCCGTGTATAATGCATAAATAATATTCGTGTTAGGAAAATGAATTGAGGGGAGGGAGGGGGCGGGGAACTTTTCTCACAATAGAACATAAAAATATAAATTATTCGCACGAACGACCTGACTGAAAATGAAAATAGTACTTTCAGCGAGTGAATTTAAATCGCTCATGGCCGAGGCGAGAATTGGTCGCGACACCATTTTTCCACGTTAGAAAATTTTACTCTCGTACGTATTCTCGATGTAACTTTTTTTGCGCAGCCTGGCACTAGACTTTTATGATCAGTCATCCTCCCGACCGCAAATGTAGCGATACTAACTACTTTCATCATTTTTTCCCTTCCGCCCCTGCCGTCGCGCTTTCACCCTTAATGTTTTTATGGTCCGCTTTAATATACGACACGATTATTCTTCGCCGTTATCCGGAAACTTTGTCGAAAAGGATCCCATTAAGTGCAGATCGGATTGGTATATCGAACGCGCAACAGTTCACTCTCTATCGGATCTTATTATCTAGTACTAAGGATAAATGCATCGTGCTTCTTCGTCTTTTCAGTGTCTTTCTTTCCTGCGAGATTATTTAAATATAGAATATATCACCGCGCGACAACGGCGAACTCTCGAGGTCGATTGCGATCAAATGGCAATCATATTCGGCTTAAAGCTCGATAACTTCTGCGGCCATTAAATTTTAGTGTTACGACGTCAGAATATCGACAATCTAAATCTATATCGTAAAAGACCGAACGTTCGCATCTACGATTTCGGATTTTATCTTTTTCTTTTTTTTATAAGAATTTGAAAGACTTGATCAGATTCATGACAATCGTCCATCGTTGCGGCACATTTCAAATGCTGTTCCAGAAAAAAAAAAAGACGGAGTGAAAGAGAGAACTGCGGTTAATTTCTACATTCTCTTAGCAGGTCGATTTTTAACAAGGCTCAATTCATCGTCAAACTCGGCGGACTTTCAAACACGCGATTTGAAATTAAATTTCATAACTTTAAAGTTGCGAAAAATGATCCGTCTCGGCACGGATTCGCAGGGAGAACTTCAACCCGACACGTTTTCAATTACGCTACCTGTGCGATACAATGTATTTCGCTTTAATGTAATATAGCGCGCCGATCTTTCTCGCAACCTCGAACACGGTGTACTCGGTTATCATTAAGAACGAGAGAATCGCGATTTAATGCGGAAAAATGGGCCACGCGGAACGCCAGCGATAATCTCATAGTGCAATCGTTACTCTAACTTTTTTTTTCTTATTATAACATTTTTCATTATTTTTCGTTATATTTTTATTAATTGAACTTAGTAACATTCTGTGTTTACTGTTTATTTTATGCATATTCTGTACCCGTTAAAATATACGTAATCAAAATAACAATATTTACATATCTTATAATATTTAATGAATATTTAATGAAAATCGATCGATGAGATTAAACACAAATGAGGGAAAAGTACTATATTCAAGGCGGTTCTTCGGGTCTAATAATGTTTGTTGTAAATTAGTATACAATTTTCAGTTCCAAGCTAATTGTATAAACTCACAAAAAACATTATTAGACAAAAAATATTAAAGAATCACTTTGATCGAATATAGTATTTTTCACTCATGTATATTATAATATTCACTCATATATATATATATATTGCAGTACGAAATTTACTTCATATTTGCAAGTATAGTGCGTACTGTAGACAATGTATCTATGGAAAACTAGCAACTCCTATTAGTCGATGCTAAAACCCTCATTAAAATCACAACAATTCCTTGTTCGCGATTAATTTCATATAGTATTCTAATTAAAATTACATCAAAAGCCCGAGCAGTTAGTTTCTGCAGTTGTTAATTACTCGTTTAAGCTGCATAAATGCGCTTTTCTTGTTTCCGCTCGCTAAAGCAAGTTCCATCATTGCCTCTTTATATTTTATCTTTTAACTTTTTGCATAAAAATTTTAATACTTAAGAGATGAAAATACTGTGAACACCACTTAACTATCTACAACTTTACTGAAGGTGCAATATCTTGTGCATTGCTCTAAATTTTTAAACCTCTTAAGAGGCTGCTGCAAACATCAGTCATTTTGGATTGTGACATTGTAAGAGCGAGATAATACTTATAGTCTTTTCGACTGTAGTGAGTTTGAATCAATTCGAGATTGAACTCGAAAGTACGACAAGTTCTGTCTCGTTCAGTTAGAAATCAAACTAAAGCATATAATGTCATTTCAATCGATCTCATTTTGATTTAAATTGCAATCAAATCCATTGCAATCAAAAATGATATTACAAACAACCTGTGCTATTTCTAATGCAAGAAATATTCGTTTGTTAATCACTGTTTTGGTTTGAAAAAGTGAACTTTTAATATATATAGTACAAGACAACTAATTTGCAACATGACATAAAATGAAAATAAAACAACTACAAATATAACTTTATAATTAAATATGACTTTAATAAATTGTTCTGAAGATTATAAAAAATTAAAAAAAATCATTTTCACATTTGTCCGATATGTCATGTTAACTGTCATGTTAACTGTCTGATATATTTTACATAAGTACTTGATCGAACGTGAGAACGTGAGAATGAATAAAAAAATCATTTATACAAGCGCAGGAATTACTCATGCTCATCAGCCCTCGCTTCTAATGTAACAATTCAGGTTGATGGACAATCCAAGGTATTGCCAATTTTCAAATGGTCACGATGAGAATATTTCTGTGCGTATAATTTAAAATCATCTTACCTCACTCAACTATTATCTGTGAAGCTTTTTAACGTTCGTGACAAAGGATCGAGCGGGCACTTTTCCGTGATAAAGAATTCCGTGAAGTTAAAGAGTCAAGGAGCAGGAGAGAAGGAGGAGACAGGAATCCGCGGTGAGAGAACGTCGAAGGGGTCGGGGTCGACGCCACAAATTTGAGCTTAGAGTGATTAATCGCACGCTGTTCACCGTCCGTGTGCCGCGTTACCAGTGCACAATTACTTACACGGTGACGCGTAATATGCGAGTCGAGCGTTTCGCGCATTATTATACACACCCTGCGCCGCCCGATGTTTATTACCGTCGAGTCCCTCGTGCCACTCCGGCAGAAACACAAAAGAAACCCTATTAGCATTAGCCATGCAAACGATTTTTAAACCTGCTTTCAAGAGAGCCCGACGCTATGAGTGGAAAGTGGGAGAGAGAGAGAGAGAGAGAGAGAGAGAGAGAGAGAGAGAGAGAGAGAGAGAGAGAGAGAGAGAGAGAAGAGAGAGTAGAGAGAACGACGACGTACCTCTTACTTTCTTTCTTTGTTGTAGTACGTCGTCGTGTACGTTACGTTACGTAACGTAAGTAGTACGAG
>NW_012130066.1:2686535-2700710 GCF_000143395.1 Atta cephalotes
TTAACGGTTAACGTTAACCGGTAACGTACGTTAACGTAACGTAGGTAAACGTATTCCGAAGTTAGNGNTAGATAGATGAGAGTCAGTAAGNAGNGANGANGAGAGAGAGAGAGAAAGAGCGAGGACGAGACGGTAAAGGGAGAAACGATGCTGAAAGACGAGTCCCCTCATTTTTTCCTTCTTTTTATGGTGAATCCCGCGTGAGGTTCGTTTCCCGAAGAAAATTGCGAGAGAACGCACGCCCGCGCAGAGAGGTGTTCTCGCGCCGAGCGTTCCGCGCACACATGCCAATCTCTAATCTCATTTTCCTCTAAAAGGAAGCTCTGGACGTTATATTCCTCCCCGTTTCGTACACATATCCTTAAACACGACCGCCTACAGCGCGCCGCGATCATGTATTATGCATTTGCCACCCCGAAACATGCGCCCGCGCGCGTCCATACGCGCGTACGATGAGAGCAGCCGCCAGCCGCGGTATGTTGTGAGAGTACTATGTCGAGGACGCGTTCAACGCTCGTGTTCAACGCCCGCATCGGAACGAGACTACGAGAGAGAACAAGACATAGAGATACCGACAATTTTCCACTTTCGGCGCAAGGGTTTCCCGTCGAATCTGGTTCTCTTTGAATCTCGGATCGCGGCTGAATTTTTTACCTTTCCTCCATAGAGATCGCCACCGTTCGGATTTAGATTCGACGTAAATATTCCAATGGATTATCTATTTTGGATCACATGCAGTGGATCGTAGCGAGAGCAGAAGGAATTTATTTCCTCCATTACAATTCACGATCGTACATATCGGAGCAGTGACCTTCTGTTAACTCTTCACTTGCAAAGTCCACTTGCGTTCATATTCGATTTTATAAAATATGACAGATTGTACACGCGTAGAAAAGATTTATGGAGATCTAATGCTATTCAACTATTGCTCTTCAACTTATCATAAATGGGATCGATGCAGAGACAATCATATTTGTTATAATAGAAATATTTTATTCTCAAATAGAAAATTCTTAAATTTAAAGTAAAACGATTTTAGACATCGACTTCATACTAAATACTATGGCACATCATGTATTATACAATAACATTGGGATTTATTCTAAAGAATATATAAACTTAAATTTATATGCATTACTTTTGTTTCAAGATAGTCTTTCGCTTTAATCTGTGAGCTGTTTTCATATCGAGGATTCTCAAACTGAATGTACAATCTGTCTCTGTTCAATCCATCGATAATTCGCGTCGCCTATCGTTTCACCGTGCGTATTTATTCACACTCGTGAATTTGAATTCTGCCATAAGGCTGTGAATTAATTTTCTATTATTAGCCTCACGTGTTGTTCTCCTGACTGACAATCCAGCCCTTTAAATTACTCACGCTGCACAATTCCAAGTTCTAAGCACCGATGTGCATTCATTCATCACGAATACATCGTTTGAGATTCAAGCGAAATAACAGCAAAATGTATGCAACAAAGTCACGGTAGCAGACTTTCAAACTGCCATGCTCCCCCGAGTAGCCATCCGCGACTACACTCCCGTAGTCAGTCTCTGGGGTATGGCGAGTTCCCAGCTTCGGAGTCACTTCGCCTGAGTCGTTCTAATGCTATCACGGACGTGCGTCGAGGACGAGAGCGGAATCAAAAAACAGCAACTGGGTCCTGGCGGGGTACGACATCGTGAGGAGACGCGACGAGTCGTGCCCGTGCCCCGAGAGCACCCCAGGGCGCATCAAAAGTTCCGAAGAGGCGGTATAAATGTGCTTAAAAGAACTTTCCGTCGCTCGCGCTCGCGCGCTTTGTTCGCCTCCTCTTCTCTAGGCATTGTCTACAAAACGGTTCCTGGCAGGTATCTCGGGGCCCGCACGGACTCGCGCGTAATTTTTCCACGTAATAAGCGCGATCGCGTTACGTCCTTTGTGCGCGTTAAGCGCGTGTATTCTTTTCGTGTTGCACTCATGTATTCTTTTCTTCGAGGCGCGCGTATCTACCAATGCATTTGCTTTCTCCTTTTTTTTTCGATTAAATTTATTCCGGACGGGCGGCAGATGGGGAACCGTTGCAAGAACGTGGGAACAGTGCATGTTGAAACAAGTATTTACTGAGATGCGGAAGGTGCAGCTTCTCTCTGAGAATACAAAAGTATATAAAAAGATGATTCTTAACTATAAATTTGCCAAGTTATGAATGACATGCGGAGAAAGCAACTATCAAATACACGAAAATAGAACGATTTTGGAGTTACAATTTGCTGAAATAAATATTTAAAAAATTTAACTAGACACAAATTTGAAAATAATTATGTTGAATCGTAAAAATAATTATGTAAGAAACATTGAACAATGTTGTCATAATGAGTAATGTTGCAAAAAATTTGAGCAATCAGCTTGAACATCCCATACGCGGTTGTACTTCTCCAGTTTTTGGAAAGATATATCTCCTAATGGCAATCAATTTTCCATGAAATTATTGTAATTTCCTAGAGACAGAACAGTTTTGCCAAAGTATCTAAAAATTTAGCTAGATATCAGAAAATAAATTGTGTTAGATCATTAAAATAATTTAGGACTAGCTGGTTACTAAAATGTCAAAATATTTTCGCAGCGTTGCTCATTATATTTGAGTGTTGCACACCATTTTGATAACCCAACAAAATTATTTTCTATGTACATAGTTTTATTGAATTTTTAGATATATTTCAGCTAAATCGTTCTTTTTGTGTAAACACTTGCTGACAAATATATTATATATAAATTGAACCATAATAGAATTTGGATCAATCATCTATCAAATAGTTCGAAGAATTAATATTATTTTGTTTGTGATTTCGATAGATAAATTCGCTCTTTTATTCGTCAATATACATATATACACGCGCATGGAGTTACAATTTGTTCCGTAAAAATAAATTAATCGAGCAATGCATGTACACTTGTTTGTGGAATCGCTAAGCGTTCTGGAATTATTTGAACGGAATGAATGAATCACTCACGCGAATGTAGCTACTTTAACGTCTTTCCTTTTGTTTTGATTATTTTTCACCTCGATTTCTATCGTTGCATACGTAATAATGTAGGAGAACATGAGAGTGGGCAAAAATTCCTTGATATTTTAGCAGCGCTTCCAAGTTTCCGCCACACGACGCGACGACTCAATTTCATTCTGATGCACACGCGCGCCCTTTTTGTATTCATTTTACGAGTAACGCGAGGTTATTCTGTAAGGTCAACTTTTATGCCACAGAATCCCAGGAAAATTTCACCGTCCGCTCGCTCTCTCGTCTGACTCAAACGTCGTAAAAGGAGTCGCTCCATTGATCGGTTCCTGGCGACATACTGTTTCTATGACGGCTTGTATAAAACAACGATTGAAGAAGAAGAAAGATTTTTTAAGATTTTTAAAGAAATTCCAATCTGAAGACGAGCTCTTCGATGAACTAAAAACGTGATTGTAAAATAAAGTTAACAATTCTTTTTATTAACAATTTCAAAAATGCGAAAAGGTGAATAAATAATGTGCATGCGTGTGTATATTTTTTATTTGAAATCATCTCTTACGTAAAACATTTAATATTTGAAACGCAAATAATATCTGAAAAAGAAGAGCTCGTGGAAGTTTCGACCGGTTTTTCCATTGGAAAATAATTGTACAATTAATTATGCAAAAAAAAAACTTTGTAAAAGGGTTACGTGTGCAAAACAGGTCAATCCAATAAAACTGAATAAATGAAACGTTTCTGTAGGTCAATATACACAGTCATACACACTCGTGTACGCAGACTGTTGCGTTTTATAACTGGTCTGAAAGGTTACTTATAGATTAATTTGTTTCGCTTATTGCCATTTGCGCTCCGTAGCAAAACGAAATACAATCGTATTGGGACGCATTTTTCAATTTGTGGCGGAGTGAAAAACGATATTTAACTTTCGCCGGGCCGGGAAGCGCCATGTTAATCGACATCGCGTTACCCGACCATTCGCCATCGTGTGGGCGCACAGCCACACACGTCAACGTAGGTCCAATCTTTACGACCGGTTCGCGCCGTTTTTCGCTTGCGCTTTGTAGAACCAACGGTTGTGCTGCAAATTCCGATTTGTACACAGCGAAATTCTATTTATAAAGTGGTGGGCGCGCTTTAAATTAAATTCGATCTCGCATAGCCGATGCACGAGCCCGGCTTCGTCAGGGCCGTCTGTGCACGTGGCAACAACGTTCGGCTTTACTGAACGGATTATTCCACCCTAAATCGTGTTTTCGGTTGAAACGTCGCCCTGACATTGGCATTCGTTGCCGTTGGTTGCCCGAGGTAGGCGGAGGACACCTGCGTGGGCCGAAGGGTTCCGGTCCCCTCTTGTCTCTTCTCTTTCTCTCTCACGGTATCTGCCCATCCCCACCTCCCCCCTCCCCCACCCCGCTGTCCCTTTCTCTACCAGTCCTTTGTTGCCTGATATTTGTTTTTTCTCTAATGTTACCGTCCGTTGCCTGTTGACAGCGAACGAGATTCGATCGTTGTTTCTACGCCCAGGTTCCTATTCCAGATCACGCTGCTGGCAACTCGTTACTGCCGACCTTCTCAATCTTTTTCCCTCCGAGTTAACGAGTTTCGTAATTTTTCCAGCGTTAACATCGAAGAGGCGGAGAGGCGTCCGAGTGTCCCACGCAGTTACGAGGACCCTCGTCTTCGGACGAGAGTGTCCTCGTCGGAGAACGGATGAATCGCGACATGTCAACGAAGATCGCAAGAACGGCGGCGCGTGTCCGCTTAAACGTAATTTACGATTCGCAAAAGAGAACAGATATCGGCGCAACATGTTAATCGTAGTTTTAAATTAAGCGTGATGACGTGACTCTCTCCTTTCGTAAAATATGCGCCGTCATGATTGCAGCAAGCAGTGCAGGAAACAAGTTTGCATTTTTTTTGCGATTTCACAATGAGATATTGAATAAAAAACTATATCCTCTCTCGAATTTTATTTGATAATTTCCGTTTATAAATCGAGCGTACGTTAAAATTAATGTGCTCCATTATATTCAAACTTTTTATGAATTTAGTATACAATGATCAAATCTTTCTATTTTCCTCTTTCAATCTGCACACACTGAATATTATTATTCATTTCACCTGTCATATCACATGTTCTTTTGTTTTTCATTCATAAATTTCATTGCATTTTTATTTTCAGATTTATCGCTATCGTTTCGCCTTTTACTGTTTATTCATTATTTATAGCTTTTAATATTTGTAATCCTCTTCCATCTACAGTTATTATTATTATTATTCTAAATATTTTTAAATCTTTTTTGTTATAAATTACAGTTAACGATTATCCATTTATCTGAATATCCGAATCTTGATATCCGGGAATCCGCAGAATATTCTAATTAGGGTTGACGATTTCACCTGAATCTATAGATATCTGGGTATCCGGTTATTCTGATAGTGATATTATCCAGATCCTATATCCGAATATTTAGATAGAATATTACGGATCAAGATCCGGATATTCGGATAAACGGATCATCAATTTTAAAATAAATGTGTATTAATTTAATAGTTTTACGTTTTATTAAAATACGTTTTTATATTAAGAATCGAATATCTTAAAAATTCTAAATGAAAAAAAATAATTTGAATTATTAGCAATTTAATGTATTAAAATAAGCTCCAGTGAATAACAAATCAAAAATATATCATAAAGAGCTATTCGAGCTTAGCTAGATAACGTGCACTTAATAACTAATTTAAATTATTAGAAAAAGCACTAAGAAAGGAAAGACACGCGGTTGTAAGAAAAATATATATGTATTGTATTCTGCATAAAGATGTATTAATTTAATAATTTTATATCTCATTGAAACATCTTTTACATTAGAAATCAAATAATATTTAAAAAATTCTAAATGAGCAAAAATAATTTAAATTAGAAAAAACACTAAGAGAGGAGAGACACACGGTTGTATCCTGTCGTAAGAAAAATTTGCATGTGTTGCATTCTACAGATTTACAAAATATGCGCCGTTTATTTCCTTTATTCTACAGCATTCTACAGTATTCTACCGACGCAGTGCGTCATACGAGGTGCAACGCGTGTTTCTCTCTCGGCGCGTGTAGTTGGATAGCCGCAGAATTTTGAAACTGCCTCGAGTCTCGCCAAGTCAGTAGCATTTTCTACCCGTGTGGCAATGTACGATAAAGTCGTGCATCGCGTTCCTTATATCAGAGCCGCGTGCAATTTGATAGGACATGCAAAGATCCTCGTGGTTTGCGGTACGGCGCGCGTGGGAATGCTCTGTGACCCGCGGTTTCGCTGTCGCCATCTTCTCTTTATTTTTTTTCTCCCCCTTTTAACTTCCGGCACCGAAAGAAGACGCTCAGTTGCTTCTGCAACGCGATCAAAACGGCGTAACGAGATTTTGAGACTCCCTTCGCGGATCTGCGTGAATCAATGTTCCGGTTCAATCTCGTCGTCCTTGCGTTTCCAATAGAGCGTAAACGCCTGTAAACTGAAAGTACGGGACCGACATTCGGGAGGGAAACGTGCGGCGAAACTGGCGTGAATAGATACGTGGAACGACCATAAAATCGTTCCATCGCGGATTCCCCGAGGCATTAAAGTGGACAGTCGTGTAGCGCGTCGTAAAACTTTAGATTTTTTCCCAATTTTTTGAATCACACCCGGTACGACTGCGGTCGTTAGATACCTATGGACGATACCGCCGATGGTCCGATTGATAATCAACATACGGTGTATAAATTTTCCTTCCCCTCGTCCCTAGTTCGCGGGGATTATGTTGTAAACCGAAACGTATGGGACAGGTATACTATTAGGATGTAGGAGTGTCGGCCTCTCGAGGCCAACCGGATACTCGGGTGGAATATATTTCACCAGTTTAAGGCTCAATTATCACACCAATGATGGATCGCCTTGATCACGTTCTCTACGTACGCACGGCTTATAAATAATGCAAAATCAAGCAATGCAGTATTCTATAGAACGCAGACGTAACTATTTAATAATGTTCTGCTGCTTTAAAGATGATCCCTGCTTAATACATGAAGCGAAGTAAAACGATAATATGTCGTTTCACGAACGCCTGAATATTCAAATCCGTTTTCTGTGAAAATTATTAAATTAATACTTAACATGCGTGTGCGCTAAGTCCTTAAGTCTATAAATATAACTTTGTTGGATATCGGATTTGGCATTAACGTTGAAGGTAACGTCTAACAAAATTACTCGCGAAAGTGTCAATTTTCACACTCCTATCCTTGCTGAAGTGTCGTAAAACGCATACAGGCAAGAATGTGTTTTGCCAAATGCGTTACATTCGAATATTTCCGATGTAGCGTTGTAATATATTCGTAATTTACATGTCAATTTTGCGCCTTATTCGCGACAGTATTTTTTTCGGCCCGGTTATTACGTGTTCAGGCACGAGAATTACCGCGTTAATAAAAATTCTCGTTAAAATTTCCGACGGCAGAATGAAGTCCGGCATTTTAACAGAGAGACGGCTAAAACTAAATCAAATGTAAATTGTAAACTTAATCAAATATATAAATCATTTCGGTTGTAATATATAGTTGATTATGATATAATATTAATTATTCGGTATTCACATGACAATAATATTGTGTATGCGAAGTTTCTACAGAGATAATGCCGAATTAATATAAATACATATCAAATTTCAGAATTATATTAACCAATTAAACTAATTTTAATCGATTAAACTGATTTTCTTATCAAACTACATATTTATTAAGTGAAGATAGAAAATTGGAAAGAGAATTCATATACTTATATCACACAAAAGACTGCAATCTCCATATTGTGACCTCATTAGAAATAAAACGATTATTACTTAAATTCCCACAGAGTCTACCATTAATTTAATAAGCATTCTTCTCGTGGCGCTTGCGAGAGAAAGAGAATTGATTTCGCAGCAATTATGAGCCCGACTAATTACCGCACCAAGTACAACGCAACGAGCAATTATTCACTCAATGCACAATTATATCGGGCATTCTTCGGGCCATGTTCCCAGAAAATATCTTTCCGTAAATAGACGCGTCTAAGCAATGCTATCCCGCTGTCTGTCTCGAAGAGATTCAATTGTTTTCCAATAAATTATTCCGACGGTCGGTCGGCGCCGTGCCGGTGATTTTCTCGACGTCGAGAAGCGAACGTCACGGAGGACCGATTCCACGTGGACGCCCGTAAAAAATTTACTATCCAACATATATCGCAGAGCGAACGAGGCGTGGCATGACGTGGCGTGGCATGGCGAGGTCGGGAATGGAGAGATCACGCCAAGTATTTGGCCGGTGAGCAGCGGCGTTATCTCGACCGCGGCACCGTTGATCACCGTTGATCATCGTTGATCCGCGTAACCAAGCCTAATCATACGATCGGCAAGACGCGTCGTTTTACCCGATTAAGCAGAAAAGTTGAAGTTACCAGAGCGTGTGTCGTATTCGCCAAGTGATAATTTATGGACACTGTAGGAGAGAGGGAGAAATGATGGGCTCCCTCTCCTCTCCTCTCTTCCAGCGCGTCTTCTTCTAGTTCTCCTTCACTCTAACCTACAAGCGCCCGAGACTTTCGGGATACGACGGTAGAGAGGAGAGGGTAAGTGGATTGGGCGGATACCTAACGTCGCCCCCAGCACGTATCGTAAACTGCTAGAACTTCGCCAAGACTTTGGAAGTAGCTTCCAGATATTATTGAAGCCCTTCAAGATTCTGGATAGACGCGTTTCACCGCTAAGCATTATGCTGTGTATACAGCGATGTGGTACGGCAGGGGATATTGTACATATATAGGCGTAAATACTTACGCGAATATTCCCTCCGTGTGATGTATACACATCGCGGACGCGTATGCATGTACTGTGTTTATGTAAGAGCGCGTACTTATTAGCGTATATATAATATGTAAACGCGTGGCGCGCGTACCATGAGCGGTGGTAGGAGAAGGAAGGAGAGGAAGATAACCCGCGTCGGGTGCCACGTTGGCGCCTAATTAATTTTCTTTGCAGCTTAACTACGGGCAATGCTGAAGCAACGAGAACGACGGTCCTTGCGCGGCACGTCGGAAACTTTTCCTATTTTCGGGCGATTATATTAACGCGATATTAAACACCCACTTTTGCATCGCCGCCGTCATCGTCGTCGTCGTCATCGTCGTCGTCGTCGTTGTCGTCGTCGTTGTCGACGGATCGAAGTTTCGCCGGACCGCCTTCTCGACGGTCGCTCGAAATATGATCTGCTGCTCCGTCACTGACGACAGACAGCTGCTCGAAGCTGGCGCCGCCTTCCATTTTAACAGTTTTCTGTAAATAAATCATTCTCCGACCGTCGAATCTTACAGAAATACTTTTCCGAGCTGATTTTCGAAAGCAAGAAATTCGGACCTGAGTATTGCGCGAAAGAAGAATTCGTAGACGTGTTACTCTCTTTTTTAATATCTTTTTTGATACATATAATTTAAATATTGGTGTAATTTTGTTTAGCTTGCTTTTGCAGCATATGATGTACTCGACAAAATGTTGCAGAAAACTTATTATATACGCACGTATTTAAGAGCAGAAACAAGATGATATTCTCTATTGAATTTGTAGAGAAGATTTCTCGTTTATCAAAGTTAAAATTCTGAGGTCTAATTTAAAAAATATATAGTATATACAGTATCATACATTGTAGAAAATTTATTATGTTAATTTATTATATTAAAATTTATTATTTAAAAGTTAAAGATGGTATTTTCTTTTAAATCCATAGAGAATCTTCACTTCTGTCAAAATTAAAATTTCGGGAATTAACCATAGACAAAATTCCCAAAATAATAACTATATCAAATAATAAAAAAACAATTGGGAATTAGCGTTATAAATTGTAGTTATTTATAAAAAAATTATCATATTTTTAAACGTTTCCTAAATTTCGAGGTCTATTTATTAGAAAATGTGCTATGAATGCGGAATGAGTTGCATTGTTAATAGCAACTGCCCATTAAATCTAGTTCAAATTCAATGTTTTTATCCATGAATACGCGAAAGACATTGATTCAAGCTGCGAGCGAACGAAATCACGGAGGAAATTTAAAAATATCTCTTTTATTACCAGTCAACAAAAACGTGCATTCGTTAAGACTGAACAGCTGCTTGTATGTCGCACGTTGCCGTACATGTGTCTCGAACATAACAGCATTTTCCTAGTAACTAATAGCGTCTTTTACACAAACGCCAACCGGCGGTGTCAGCCCAATTTTTCCCTCAAAAGTAGCGCAGTGGCAGGATGTGAACACGGAACCATATGTCGGCCAGTCTGCAGCCAGTAATTAATTCTCTGTCTCTAAACTCAACCCAATTGATCGCCGAGGCGGAGGCGACTATCCTTCTCTCCGAGAAGTTTTTTGCCGCTGGATAATCCTGTACCTCCTAAAGCTGATAACTTTACATAAAGAACTACATTATACGAATAATTGCTGTAATTCGCTGCGGTACATTTAATTTATTGATAATTAATTATGACTTTAATTTCGGTGTTCAGAAATTTTAACACTTTTAAGAACAATCGGATTTTATTTATTGCTTCTTTATTTTAAAAGTAACACAACACAGAAAACGATTTTCGAGTTATTATTAATTAATTAATTTATCGAAAATAAATTTAATTTCATAAAAAAATCACAATTCATACAAAAAAGGTAATTAAAAATATCATTACAATAAAAAAAGAGTTGTATTTTATAGTAGTTGTGAGACGAAAATGATATTTGATCATATTAAAAATATACTCTAAAAAAAATAAATAAATAAATAAATAATATTTGATTAAGCAATAATTTCCTATCAAATAAAGAAATAATTTTTTCTTTTTTCTAAAAAATTTAATTTTTTGGCTTGTATTACTTTTGAAAGAAAGGAAGAATACATGAATCTGTACTAACGAATTCAATCATTTGCATTACACAGATTAGTGTGTACTAAAAGCTGCTATACGCAAAATCAACAAAATCAAATATAAAAACATATAAACCAATTTTTTAAACGATTAAATATCTAATAATAATACTGTCATATTATTTAACAGAATACAAATGTTTAACAGAATACAAATTATTTAATTGTCAAAGTTGATTATATTATGCTACTGTATTTAGATACTTGAAGCAGCCTATAATGTGCTGTATTAAATCAGTATAGTGCAAATAACAGAAATCATCATGCAAGTTACAAATGAAAGTATGCGAGAGTATTAGATCAATTCTCCAAATTTTCAAATTTAAGCTTAAATTGCTGAAAAAGCTAACAATTTTAATGCATTTTAAAGACATTAATAAATCCTCCTTTCTCGTAATATAAAAATGATATAATAAGCAGATTGCAGCGAGCACATTGGCATTACCGAAGTATCGGTCCGTGAATTAACGCTACGGAGAAATTATCGTCGCAATTATTGTCTGCAACGCGCGCACGCTTAAATTAGAAAGCGTCGTGCTCGACGATGTTATCACGGGCGGGGCAAGAGCGGTAGGAATTAGGATCGAATTCCTTAGCTTGGTGCGATAGCAATCGCGATCCCGTCGAAATGATTGTCGCAAGATTTATCGCTAATTGCGAGGCTAGACCTGTTTCCGGGATGCCGCAGACGCGAGAGAGCGGCGCGGCGCGTCGTGGCCAATCCCCGCATTGTAGAAAGTGTATCTCTTCACGGGGTCAAATTACGCTCCGGTAAATTCGATAAACCGTACCGGGATCCCTTGACTTAAAAAGAAGTTCTCTCGCCCGTCGACCGAATCGAGAACTTTAGAGTCGCGCGACGACGACCCGCGATGTCGCAACGTCCTCCGTAACACGACGTCTAATTAATTTTCTTTGTAATTCAATTCCCCGGCAATCGTTGGGATGGAGGTGGCGTTTCGCAGTCCTTCTGCCCCTTTCTCACCCCGTTCTCCCGAAAGAAATGGACAAAGAGGATTCTCGCCGTGGTATCGTAGATTTAATAAAGACCCGCCTATGCGAAAGTTTCCTCGTCGAAAAACAGCGAAGGAATTGACGAATCCCTTCTTTGTCGAAGGAAACCACGTTCCGTCTCGCTAATATTATATAATCGGAATCAACTCTTTTGGAATTACAATGATGAAAGGAATATTTCATATAATATATATATATATATATATATACAAAACGATCCTAAAACGCAAGAAGAAAACAAGGAACTTTCTTATTGGAAGTAAATACGGGGAAGATGATTAAAGCTTTAAATGTTGCGAATATTTGATCTCGAAATACTCAGACTTTCACAACCATTGCTTAGCAAACCATTTAATTAATTATTTTCGAAAGAGAAACAAGTAAGTACAATCAAGAAAAACAAGTTTATAATCCAAACGGTCAAAAGCTGCGTTACAAAGGATAATAACTTTGCATTTATATAAAGCACATCTATACACTGAAAAAAAATGAAAGAAAGTAAAATTTAGCTTGTGCCAAAAAAGATTGCGAAAAAATTTATTATAATAACGTTTTACTTCTCGCGTACATTCCTGCATGTATGTTACTATATTCTCTGCTATAACTACTTGTTTTCGCTCCTATATATATCTTCTGCACTAATGGCGCCAGAGGTAAAAAAGAAGTTATAGCAGAGGTAAAAAAAAGTTACGCCGAATAATCGTCGATTCCCTGCTGTGTGTTGCCGAGCTTTCACGAGACGGTGAAAAGCGTTGCTTTTCCCATTGCGAGCAGAACCGCACGCGTCCCAGAGGCCGGCAGCTGCCACTATGAGCCTGCCGACCGGCGCGACGGGAAGCTGTAGCATTTTGGAACAATGTCGTCCTGGTCAGGGAGTCAGACTATCACCCGCCCCGCAGGAAATCGCACGATTATTCATCACTTTCCTGCGTTTCTCTGTAGTTGCGCACACCCTCGCGTCACTCGTACCCTCCTCCTCTTTCTCTTCTTCCTGCGGGCATCCCCTAGGACACGTCGCGCGCGCCCTAATACGAGCACCCCGACCGACTTGTCTCATTTCCCGCTTTTACGTGACGCCGGTGTAATGAAACGTGCATCACTTACTTGCGTGTTTCGTCTTGAAAACCTGTCTTTAAATTCGCAGGAGATACACGAACATTCACCGATAAATCTTCACGAGATCCAATGCGCTCGAGGAAGTGCGGAGTAATTTAGAACGAGACAGGAGGATCAGAAATGGCGGAGGGCAATTGGGATTGTATAAAAGATGTGAAAGAGAAAGAGAGAAAGAGAAATATTCTTTCTTTTTCGTAGACGTTAAATTGTTTTTCGCGTCTCTCTTATTATTAATTTCCTCTACCTATTTCTTTTCATTGCCGATTTCTATTAACATCGTCTGGTAAGCAAATCTTTATTCAATCATTCGATATCAATTACAGTAACGAAAAAACGAAAATTATTAATAAATATGTAGAATTTTATAGTAAGAATGCAAAATGATAATGCTGTGCAGATCTTAAGAAGTTTTTGTGTTACACGAATCGTTGTAAAGACATTTCTTCAAATAGAAAAGATTTGAACTAATAAATTTCCCAATAAACTTGATTGTCTTTTTTTAGTTTACTATCGTTATTATCCGATTTTATACCTTAACAGGAAATAAATCGTTTTAGCATAAAAATATTAACGCGAACGCCAATAACTTAAATCTTTTTTGACTTTAATGGATCATTTAAATAAATGTCAAAATTTTTGTATATACTATGATACATATAGTGTATCATTAAAACGTACCAATTAGTCTGTATAAACTCCAATTCGTGATTATGTGATGATTTATGCATGTATAGTGCTCGTCATAAAATAAAGTTGCCCGAGAGAGAATACAACGAGATGAGGAATTAATAAAAGGAGTTTTAAAAAAGTATTTATGACGTCTAGAGTTATAAAAGCTGACGTCTCATTAACAATTTTACTAGTTTTATAATTAATCTACTCTCTCTCCCATTAGAGAGAGTCGAGTCGTATACCATTCATCAATCTTCATAAAACCCATTCATGGTTGTTCGTAAATTGTATTATATTTTTGACACGTATCATTCAGAGTTCAACCAGATATAATTCATGAGAACGAGACTACGATATATTACAAAACATTTTAAGGCATTTAACTTCTCCCTCTCTCTCTCTC
>NW_012130066.1:2700730-2715730 GCF_000143395.1 Atta cephalotes
TCTCTCTCTCTCTCTCTCTCTCTCTCTCTCTCTATCTCTCTCATGTGTGTAGAGTCACAAAATATATATAACAAATCCACATATATAATCTTTCTACAATTGTTTTATTATTGTACGTATTAATCTTATTATTTTATTAACATAAATATATTCTATTAACTTTTACAAAAATATTACGTTATATATAAAATCGCTTTTATTTTGATTACATTGCACTAACATTGACTAATATGTCTTCATAAAAGCTGTTTGTGTATCCGCCCATATTTTAGTATCGCAAAACAAAAGGCTGAAAGGACGTTTATTAAAATGTTTTTATAACTTTAATAAAATCTCCATTTTATACCAAACTCACTTTTACATTTGATTCACACGATCCTCATATCTCTATAGTTTCATATTACAATATTTTTATATTACAGTCTGGAGAGCTAACTAACTTATCATTGTCTTTTCTCTCTTCTTTCTTTCTATCATCGTTCTTCTTTCTACTTTTTTTTTGTTCTTGCGTGTGAAATAAGAGGAAAAAGTTTTCCAGAGAAAATAAAGGTTCTTGCAACTATTTGTTATTAAACCTTCCGTTGTATATTTCGAAAATTTGTATAAATCACACGAAGAAAAGTATTTATTCCGGTTGAAGAAAAAAAGTTTGATTCGTGTCTTTTCTGTAATAGCCAAGTGAATTGAAAAATTGCCTGTTTATTTACGTCGTCACAAGTTGCACGATAATTCGCTGCAGCTGTGCGATGCCATAGATTTCGCATACACAAAATTAACAGTGCGCCGAAGCTGTATCGTTCAAAAAATATTTTTCGCCGTCATAATACACAGAGCGGAAGCGGCACGAGCGGCCGTACATTTTAACCGACGCGGTATTTTGCGCCATTCCTGAACAGGCTAATAAATATTTATAAATCATTTTTTAGAAACGAGTACGTTTGCGCATTTATTGCGCAATCACGACCGTACAGATTTATAGGGGCTAATGGTGACCCTCCCTTTCTACCCCTGAATATGCATATGAGCATGTATATGAACACGCGCGTGACCGGGCGTGCGTACACGCAACGCTGCATTCACGGGAGAAAATTCAATAAAGCTGAGCGGATAGTGCAGATATCGTGCGGCGCGAAGTTGTTGATGTTGTTAATTTCCATCGCGTTAGGATCCGAGTTACTTTCCCGTGTTTCGGATAACTCCCCTGCGTGCGCTGTGTAAGCATGTTACCGAGTGAGCGCCGAAGAGAAATGAGATGTGAAAGAAGAGGCAGACGGCCGCTAATGGAAAGAGAAAGAGAAAGAGAGACCGTTCCAAGATCCGCTCAGCCGTATCTCGACAATGTTGTTTTAGACATTCTCAAAGGAAGGACATGAGTTTCGAATGTTATGTCAGCTCCGTCCGAGCAGAAGCCCATAAACCATATTATAATGATAAGCAAACACTCGAGCATTGGATGAACTGCGAAAACGACGGACTTACCCTCACGACGAATTCAATTCGGCGAGAAATACGTCGCATATGGGGAGGAGATGTTGAAGAATACGCACGAACTCTTACACTATAGTCCATGGATTTTGTATAATACGTGTAGCATATGATCAAGGAATATATACATACACACACATATACATTTGTATATCACTATAAGAATATCATAATTATTTCGAGAAAAGCTCAGAAAGTTCCTATCTACAAAGATCGGATATATATTCCATATTCGTTTAAAACGAATTTAATTTCTTTTTTTTTTTACGATAATTCAATGTAGAAAATATAAAGTACTACGCACGTGTCAATCAATCTGATAACCACACGAGAAACATATTTATTGATTGGGCACGAGTCGATTAAAATGCAATAAAATAAAGAGACGTGACTGCGAAATTATCAATCTTATATTATTTTATAAGTCGTACGTACATTAGCAAGAGAGAAGTTAAGTAAAGATGTAATATTGTAATATTACACATAAAATGTTTCTTGATTTTGCCAAGTAAAGCTCGGCAAATCCTATATTAACATAAAATCGTTGATTTTGTCTCTTCGTCGAGTAAAGACTTTTGTAGATATTGTAGCAATATTTCTATCTGCTTTTCATAAGCTCTAAGTAGCAGATTTGTATGTAAAATAGTATTACGCTTCCTCAGTTTTGTAAGTTATATATAAACTTTAATACTTTATAAACCGATTTAATAAATCGATCGAGTTAAGTATGCGAATCGGTTACACAATTGAAAGCGAATATAAAAAGCATTCTCCAATAAGTTAATATTTACATATCGAAGCGGGATGATCGATAATACAATTCATATCTCATTCTAAATGAATTAAAAAAGGTAACATTTAAATTTATAATGCGATTGCATTAATTATATGTATAAATCGTAATAAATGATTATCACACTCCAAGTAATATTACACATCTATCTTATAATAAAATATTGCAAAATAATAGCAAACAATATTTAATAATTAAACAGAAAGAACGATTGCGAAAGTATTAAAAAATTTAGCTAGATATAAATCGCAAAATAATTTTGTTAGACAATCAAAATAAATATGTAAGATGCTCAAGCTAATTGCTAGAATATCAAAATTTTTTGCTGCGTTCTTTATTATGCTTGAGTATTTTACACTTACCTAATTATTTTATGCGATAGTCCAATAAAATTATTTTTAAATCTATATCTATAGTACAATAGCTCTAAACTTTTATAGATATTTCAGCAAAATAATTCTTTTCGTAATTTATGTATAATATCTACGTCAATTTAATAATATCTCCTCTTTTTTAAGAGTATTTATTAATTTATTAATGTATGTATGAAAATAAAATAATTATATACGAAATATTTCAGATATACTATCTATTAATTGTTTAAATGAAAAGTCTTTTAAAGTCTGAATGTATGAAAACAGTTATGTTTTTAAAATTGTGCCAGAGATGTTAAGGCGGAAAATCGGGAAAGTTGCGGAAGTTATAAGGTGAAGTCTGAAATAAAAAGTTCAGGCTTCTTACATCTTATTTGCGATGCAAAATACGCCTGAAAGTATCTTGTAGTCGTCCGACGAGTGGAAATAGCAGATACAAATTGAGTTGCCATCCAGAGTTGAGATATTCTCCTTCTAACACTTTCCTTTAATAAATCCCACGTATAAAAACTGACCTAATTGCTAGATCATTATTCCATGTGAATAAGTTTCACGTTCGTCCTTCATCGAATATTATTTTCTTTGTTGTTACTTGTTTGCCGACAATGTAATAAAATACCAAAGCATTTTTTTTTAATTAAGAGATATAAAAATAAGCTTTAGCTTTCGCTATCCTGCTTTATCTATATCAAACACATATACACTGTTAAATTCATTATATCAAATTATACTCAATTTGAGTTATTATCATGTATATAGCTCGCCATTGCTCCTACCCAATGTATTGTCGTTAATTTGATTAAAACAATGGAGTTAAACAATTTGACTCAAGAAAACGCATCAAATTTGGCTGAAATTTAATTGATTATTTTCTAAACGCAAACGTTAATAAACAAACGATGTTCACTTTGAAACAATTACGGAAATGGATTGATTTACATTTAGACATAGGTAAATGGAAGTTAAAAATAACAAAATGCTACCATAACAAATGCAGTTCAATAATCATCAATGGATATGAAAAAATTATCCTCAATTTGCAATATTGTTAAGCGAAATGAATAGATTTACTTTATTACATTGAAGAAGACTCTGTGAATTGTTTTGCTGTGCAAACTTCGAGCGTTATTTATTTATATCATTTTTTATTTATATCATTTATTTATATTAACAAAATGTTATTTAACTCAAAGGATTAGGTTGCCATTGCTCCTTTGACAATGTACATTCTTATTCTTATTCTTAAATTAGATTGTGTCTTGCATTCACGTTTTCTCAAATGTTTATTGCGTCCATCGCTCGCAAAACGTAATATATATATATATATATATATATATATATGTGTATGCGTATGATGTGTAAATGTATGTGAATGTCCGCGATGTATTGAGCTTGGATCGGTGGGTTCAAACTAAGCCCACTGACTATACAGATCAGTCATCTCCGCGAAATACTGAAGAGTATACGCATTAAACCGCGCGTATCCTCTGGCATGGAATCTCTAGCAGTTTCATCGAATTTTCCACTCTGATTTTTATAACATGCCAAAGATGCACGTGTGCGTAACAGCGCGTTTTACTACACACGAGCGTTTGCGCGGACTGCAAAATAATTATAATTAAATCGTGCGAGTCAGAAATACGGCGGTGTACCTATCTGCTGTACGACTTCATTTCTGATCCATTTTGTTCCATTTTATTTCATTTTGTTTCATGTTTATGGCTTATTAGGATTACACGACCTGCGGAAACGTAAATTCAACAATTATGTCCAACATTCGCAATGATCTTATTAGCGGCGTATCATTAACGCTCGTTGAATGGCATGTTAAAATTTACGCGAGTACGACAAAATGACTCTTTGAACTTGGTAATCGCACAAAATGTGATGATGCCCTTTGATGTATATGCGATTCCTCTTAAAGTACTATGATATTGAGAGTTGGTAAAACGGAAAATTTTGTTTCTGAATTCATTAGCTATCCTAACGAGCAAATATGGTTCTCGAAACTAATGACAAAGTACTTAATCCTTTATTGAAGGTTTATATATGTATACTCTTTCCTGTTCTTGAAGTAAATATCCCCCCCCGCCATAATTAAATAGAAAATACTTAAGTATATTTAAGACGATTAATAAAAGTTTCATGAGTTCTGTTGGTTGTCATCTATCACAGAAAAAAAAAATGTGTGGAGTAGAAAGATATTGCCGCACAAATCAATATCCTCACGGGATATCATCAAAACGTTTCGAATAAAATTTCATACAGACCTTAATTGATTTTATTAAAAAATAAAAAAAGAATTAAATTGAACGTTGTTGACGACATTACGCTATTTGGAATTGTGGATGCAATGCGGCATACAGATCATTACGTAACATGTAATGATTATCTGTCACTAGATAAATTTACAAATTTTAGACATAAAAAAGGTTTTGTGTGTTTTTTTCAGAGAGTAATAAATCACGTTATTAAGACATTTTTTTATCATGTAGTGTGCATTCAGTATCGAAAAAATAAGAAAACATTAAATAACTTTTTTAGAAAAAAATCATTATTATAAAATATTTTCTTAAAACTTTTCAACTTTTATTTAAAACATTTTTTTATATCTTTAATAGTTTAAACGATACTCGGGAATTAAAAACTCGATTTTTCTCAAGAGAGAGGATTTCATCCTCTTAATGTACGAGAAAGTACTTATAAAAAAAATACATGTTTCTTATTTTTGTCTACATTTTAACGTATTCAAAGTTTATTAAAATTAGAGGAGGACATTACAGTTGTGTTTTCTTGTCGGAAATAGTATATTAATTATTGCTGCGCATAGCGTGAATTGTTTACGCGAATACAAATTTTAATATAGAAAAGATTTAATAAAATAACAACCTTTACAATACATATTGTGCCTCTCCTCTCGTATGCATTAACCTTTTATGTCTACATTAATCATTTAATCCGCAATAAATTAAAGAAGAGGAGTTAGCTCGACGAGTTACGAACTTTGTAATACTTCGGGAGTTCGCCATCCCGCTGTGCGATGCCCAAGTGACTTTCGTCATGGCGAAGAAGACAAGCGTCGTTAGTTTCCGAATCACGGCGATTCGTAAGACACGAGATTCCTCTTGTAACCAGGAAACGTGTCCTATCTTTTTTCTTTTTCTTTTTCAAGTGTTACTCGCGTGCTCTCGATTGAATCGACGTTTCGCGGCGGACAGTAAAATTGCGGTTGGGCCGGAACATTGACGCGTATCAACCGCAGTTTCTAACCGAGCGGAACGAAAATGTATCGACGCACCGTGTATGCCCAATTAAATATTGCGAAACACACGCATCTGTTTCGCGGGCTGTTACATAGCGAAGGTCGGCCGTTTACCTCCCCTCTCCCTTCCCCCCTCTCTCTTCTTCTCTTTAATTCGCTCTTGGATACTCAGTATTTCGAGAAGAAAAAAGAACAAAAAAGAGCACCGTTTTACACATATAAATCCCGTCGGGTGCGTTGATGCGTATGCGGCGTATGTGGATCAAACGATCGGCGCGTTCTCGTTTTAATTTAAATTTTTTTTGACGGTGCACAGTGCACTTGTAAATATTTTTGTTTCCTTCGTTTAATCCCCGCCGTTTCTCGTGAATCGAAATATTTCGGCCCGGGCAGAGCGTAGCAACCGCGTTTACGTTTCCGGCGCGTACGCCACGAGTCACGTTGATGCATACGCGTTTTGTATCGTGCGTGTACACAATGTTCCATGTTGCGAAACTCCATCGTGCATAATATGCGTCCGTCCACGCGACTACCGGTCATAGATATTCGACTTGGCCGCTGGCAAAGAGACAACTCCCATCTGCCGAATTTATGGCGTTACCGCGCGACGACCAGGGTCAACGACCCCTTCGAAAACCGACGGGGATGTCCTCGTAATTGGAGTCGGAACGACATGTTGCCGTGAAAAAGCATCACGGCGAATGTACACCATGAATGGGATACATCCGCGAATACGCAGTGCGGCGCGTATACAGAAATAAATGATTAATTAAGGAAGATATCGATTGATAATTGAATTTTCGCGCTCTAAATGTCATTTTCCACGTGTACTTACTTTTCAAACGTTAATCGAAGCTTGAACATTTGAGAGCATTTAATTCTCTGGAGCTGACGCCAAAATCAGTAACATAGTTACTGATATCGAGTCTGTAAGATCCAAGAATCTATTAATCGACTATGTGATTGATTAATTTCTTATGGCCTAAGAAGATTTAAAGCTTAGGTAATGGATTATTGTAAAAAAATCTATAATGTATCTTTATTAATAAAAAAGTTACCTAAATTATTGGAAAAAGTATTGAAAAATAAAATCAGGTATGCCATAACCGAAAGTGCATTTAATGGTTAATTATGTAAAGAGTATTATTATAATGCTACGTTCCACAAAAAAAGGATGTTCTGGCTAGAAAATGATCCGTTCAAAATGAAGAAAGAATCATTTTAATCGCTGTAAATGTAATAGAGGCGACGTTAGAAGATTTTCTCGCGCGAGCCATCGCGTTTCGAGTGAAACAAAAAATATAAGGAACATAATTATAGAGTTCGCCAAGTTTAATTGAATTTTGCCAGGGTTGTGTTATTGGGAGCTGGAACTTATTACCGAACAGGATGCGCGGCAACACGCGTTACGCGCTCGTGACGCGTGAACGTAACGACGACGCCCTTAGGGCGCGCGTGCGACGAAACATTTAGCGCGCCGTGACAATATCGCACCTCTCGCGAAGTTCCCAGCTAATTTTCCCTGGAAATTTATATCTGTCGTGGACACTGCCATGTTCCCGTAATAGCTCGTTGGGTAAGTCTTAAGTCAGCGTACTTCTATGAACGATTAGTCATTTTGTCGCCCTGCGGCCAAGAGTGTCACCAATCAGTCGTTGCGTGATTTCAACATTATGCTCGCATATTTCACGGATTTTCAAACTGGAAAGGTAAAAAGAGAGATTACACACAGTAAAAAATATTTTGCGTTTGCGTCCTTGTTAACATTTTCTGATTTTTCTAAATTTTTAATATATCCGTTAATCTAATATAATATGATTGTTAGATTATTCGAATATTTTATGTAAAATCCGTTATTTAACATTTCTTAGTTAAAATAATATAATTTAGGAGTAATTGAACAATTAATATAAAAATAATACTTTAAAATATAATATAAATTGAAACAAATTTTAATTTTAATTTAAAGAAAAAATGTATTAATTTTACATAAATGTAATTTTACTGAAATATGCTATTAAAATTTTATAATTTTAGTTTAACATATTATGAATATTAATTTTATTGAAAAAATATGCTTTCACAATTTGTTTAAAATTTTGTTAGTGTTATATTTTTGTATTAATTTTTTATATAACATTTGTATATTTATACAACATTTCGCTTCCTAATGTATTTATTCTACGTTAAATTAAAACAAAAATGTGGGACACATGTACATAAAATTTAACACTAATTTGTCAACACATTTGTGTGCAGTTGGAAGTGTTTAGCTAGAAGTGTTCTAGACGGACAAAAAGTGTACAGCTTGACCAAAAAAATTTGAATTTATCTTAATTTAATTATTTATACGGCAATTTTGATTTGTATATAATTCTCATTCCGCTGTAATCAAACGCATCGTTCCAAACGTATGCTACTTTTCTCTTCGTCTATCGATACACGCCACGTAATTACGATAAACAGTTTATTGCAATCAGCGTTGTATTTTAATTGATTCTGCGCAAACCGGCCATACATTCTCTCGTTATTGCACATAAAACCACAACGCAAATTAGCAATTATTTAATGTTAGTCTGTTAAAATTGAATATAAAGCCGGAACATATGGTCCTAAGAATTGCATTTTGTTTTCAATATATGTCATTTTTATTCATTTATGTAGAATTTATGTAAACACAATCTGCGTAACATACAACATTCAAAAATTAAACAGAAGCGAGGGATACTCGAGGGATGTGTAGAATATTCGAATCAATCGTGAAAATTATAATAATAATTCTCTGCAAATGTTGACAGGGAACTTTATAAAATCGATTATTTACAGAGAAGTGAATATTTTTGATGCTCTGTTTTTTTCGGAACTAATGGCAAGAGCCAAGAATATGAAAAATTGCAGCTATCTTTGAAGTAAACGAAGTTTGATGGGTGGGTTGTTTACCGGGCGCTGTAACAGCCAGTCAAATTAAAATAGATACGTTAACGGGCGCGGCACGCGGGGATGCTGAACTTTGGCCTGGCTGCGAACGAGCGGTATAAGTGGATTGCCCGAAAGTTCGTACAACGTCAGCGCGCGGGAATAAAACTCGAGAAGGGACAGGAATATCTGCGTCGCGGAATTCCGTGAAGAAGAACGGCCGAAAAAGTTGTCGTGGCGCGAAGGAGAGCAACGAGATCGACCGAGGAAAACGAGAAAGGCGGACGCCACTATTGAAAAGTGCTGCGGCGAACGGCATGGGGGATGCAATTCGGCTGTCACTGATAAAATATCGCGGAAGTGCGCAAAACACATCAGTCGTTTACTGGATCTTCTTACGTCGGGATCCGTTGAAGCGACGAGATAGAAAACAATTGACCTGGACGTGGCGTAAAATCGCGGCCGGCGCGCAAAATCGCGGATGGCAATCGCTCGCACGGGCTACTGGCGAACGGATATGCCGGATGCGTAGAATTTTATTCACGAACTCTGACTTGTCTCGCTTTTACATTGCATCGCTCTTTCAGCTTTGCGAAGTTACCGTTACGCTTTTGAAATTTTGATACAATTGATGGATCTCTGGTTTTTCTGCGTTTCTGTAGAGAATTCTGAACTTTGAAGGAAAACCCCTCATTTATTTGAAATCGACGATAAAGCTAGTTCTCGTTTTATTCGCGAAAGAATGAGCGATGTTTCTTGAATGCAATTTCCATTAAAGAAGTTTAGAGATAATGTATTTGTATCTTTCTCGTCTTACACATTGAAGAAGAAACTACATTTTAATAAATATTTGTTCGAGTATTATAATTCTAAGCAAAGATTTACTAAATGTAAGTATATTTATTTGATATAAAAACCATTATTTTGATTTAACTGTCTCTTCTTATTGAATAAGTATTTATTTACTGTAAGTAAATGTTTACTTAGTGCAATTCAAAGAAATATATATTAAGATTTAGTAAGCTATCTCGCAACAAAATTGTAGCAGGTAACATCTGAAACTTTAATTTTTCAAAATTAACATGTGAAAAATAGGTTTCGAGATTTCTAAATAGTTACGATCATATAAATAGTAGTTCATAAAAATATCGGAGCGGTTTCGTTTACAGTGTACTGTTGTTCGAATATTCCCGTGAACCATTGCATGTGAAAAATAATCTAAAAACTATACAAAAATCTCGGAGAAATAAATTTTATTTTGTATCAATTGAATAAACGAGAGTTAGGCATTAAAATGAGAATTTTCAAACGATGAGTCGGAGAACGCTGTTGGACGCGTTCTGGAAAAGAGGAATAGAAATAATCAGAATCGTTTGCGGAGGACATGTGCACAGTGATGTAATATTGCCTTCGTAGCGCGCGCTCGGTTTGCTTCGTGGGAGCGCTAAGTGAGTTTCGCGAGGTAACGACATCGTATTTTTATAAGTTACATGCCAAAAGGGTCTCGTAACCGTTCCACGGCACCGTGCAATCTCAAAGGCCATTGTTTCGCCTTTGAAAGTTAGCATCAAACTTCATTTCTCGGTGCTGAGGGGTAGCGCTTGCTTCTCGCGACAGCGTAATTCGCTCGTTCGAGATCGTTAGCTTACTAAACGTTTCGCGAAGAAACGGGAATCGGGCTTCGCAGGCCCGTGGAAAATGTCACGGTGGAGTGTCCGCGACAGTTCTATATCGATCTAGGTGTCGCTACCAAGGAGCGCGCGAGGAGTCGGGGAAGTTATATAGTTATTGGCCCCTGCACAGTTATTGGCCACCCTCTGACTACTGCCGTTGGGGGACCAATTTCGTGGCTCATTTTCATCTAGGCGACTTTAATAATAATGAAGATAAAGTTTTTACTTTCACGACTGGCGCGGCCGTTACCGTCTACAGCTCGGGTGGGAGCCATTCTCAAAAATGATTTTACGATAGCCGGCAAATTTTACGCTCGGAACGCGAGTGACAATTAATAATGTGTTCGCAAATTGAAGAGTCTGTTGCGCGCAATGAGTCAGCCCGAGATACGCGCGAATACGTCTCTTTCGGTATAACGGAGGAGAATATCTGTGCGTATCCCTGTGTTTCTGAAATGTGAGATACATCGTTATTTTTCAAAGCTACGTTCCATTTTCATTAAACGGTCGTTCGTAATACGAGAATCCCACGCGTTTTATCAGTGCTTAAATTCTCGAATAAATTTTAGAGAGGCTCCTATATCTCCGAGATTGCTTTTCCATAGATTTCTCGTCGATAAAAAAAGTGAAAATTTCCGGGAGAAATTTTCGCCGTCGATCGTAACCGATAATCTAACTTATCTAATTTTTTTAATATAAACCTCTAAGTTTTTTTAGAATCGTCAAAAATTTTTTTCGTAACATTACAATTCCTCAATGAGGCAATAAAGTAACCATTGCAACTACAGAAACGCCGATGCAATATGATTCTGTTCGCGGTAGATATCGGTGGATCAATTCTATCCCATTATTAAACCGGGCAAAACCACCTGGCTCGCGCAACATCAAGATTGTCCGAACCACCGAGTACACTTAACATCCGGTTCAACGCACGCAGCTCGTACCGACCCATGTTATATTGCCTTCATGAGCCATGCGCAAATACGTACGTGCCCAATCTGAGTGTGCACTGTGCGAGGGCGGCATTGGATAGATACAGCTCTGACCTATGGTTATGTCGTGCGGCGTAAGATTCGATTTAGCAGTGTTTGTGGTTTATCAAACTTTGTGCCTATCGCACGATACCAGCTTGCGATTCCGAAGCTAAGCTTAAATCGCGCTTATAGCGATGACGATATCGATTTCAATCACATCAGAGACTAGATAATGAAAAATTATATATCGCCAAGAGAATCTCAAATTTAAATTTCATTAATCTGTTTGATCGTACTAGTCACATTTTTTAATTATTTTATATAGATTATGAATATTATGATCATTAAAGAAATCTACATCCGCGCCTATAGCAATGTAATTTTTCATCTATAATACTGTAATTTTCCAATAATAAATTAATAAATAAAAATTATTAAAATATGATGCGTATTAATTTAATAAATCTCATTAAAAGTAACAAGTTTCTCTCCTTTTAATTAATTTTATTATTAGGAAGTCAGCATTGTGCGATCCACGAATTTCTCAATTATCTCACGTTACATTATCTTTTCATAAACAGATACGATATTTCATAAAAATGTAGCTATGTCCTTTTAATATAAAATTATAATTAAATAATTTTTGAGTTATCCATTTTTTTTAATATAAATGAGGACGCAAAGGATGGAAGCAGGAAATTTTATATCTTATAAAGCTAGCGTACATGTTAAAATTAGCATATGAGTTAGCATGCGTTGCAGAAATGAATATTTAAATTGCAAAGTATTGATATGTGATATTATACTGATAGCAATGTTAACACAGATGGTTTTTGCTGTCCAACCGCATCTCTTTACAAAATTTTGCTATTACATAATATAGAATAAACTATTACATAACATACAAACAGGATGTAAATAAAAATAATATTTTCAACAATATTTGGAAAACATCCCATCAAAGGTTACGCTTCGGAACAAATTTGACCACCACTCAGCGATAAATTAATCTCATGCTGGTAGTCGACAGATGTATTTCCCACTTGCATCTCGTTTCGTGAAATTAAAAACTGCGAGTTCTCGGAGTTCTGCATTATAAAATTTAAGTATACATAGAAATACTTATCATGCTCGTTAGCCTTTTTTTAGAGAATGTTTTTAAAGTAAATTAATATCAAAGTGTCTCAGGATGGCCAGATAGATGTCTCATATTTTTTTAATTTGCTGCATTTCTGCGGATTATAACTCTGCTATTTAATAGCTTGTTACACAAACTATGTAAAAAATAAAAGATTAAAATAAAATATTAAAAAGAAAAACAAACTAGAAATGAAAAGCAACAATAACGTTAAATCAATTTATCGATAACGCATATATATATTGATAAGAATGTTATAAAAATTGTAATGATTTAAGCTTTACGTTTTCTTGCAGAATTTGTATATATTCTGAATATCGATATATCGAATGCATGATACAGGCAGAAAGAGATGTGGAGACGTACGTTCATCAAAGAGAAGCACAAAGGCGAATATGTTCATTATAAAGAATGTTAATGCGTCACCGATAAGTAGCTGTTGGCAGAACGAAATCATTCAGTTTACAGACAGATCTTCTATTACGTCCGATACGCGTCCGGGAGAACACACTATCTGAACATGTCAATTATGCCCCTGGTCAATCCCCTGGTCATCGCCCCCTTCACATCTGCCGAGTTTCACGAATCAGTGTCCCGTATATGCTTGGCAAATGCGAATGTTGAAGCCTGCCTGCCCGCACCCCTTCACCCTGCAGCCATCATTGCAATGTACAATCGGTTCACTGTTCGTAGGTCCTGCGCAACGATCTCCGTTAATTATTACGGGAGACGCGGCGAATGTATACGTGCCCCCGGCCTCCTCTGATATCTCCGATCCATCATATAGCCGAAAAATAACGGGGATTGTCGTGCAAATTAAATCATTTGTGGCGCAAGAGCGATTTTACATCGTCACACTGTTCGCGATAGGAACCAATCTCCGAATCACTGGTTTTTAAAACCAATCCCGACGCCGCGGATTTGTACAAGCATATAAGTTGACGGCTGACATTTCGCAAACGGACCAGCAACGCCTGACGCTTGCAGGTCGGCGTGGCACGCGTGATTTTTTTTTTTTAAGTGATATTCGTGCGAATTGTGAAAAACAGAGTTTTGCGCCACGAATCGATTGCACACAAAAATTTCGCGATAAATACCAGCGTCGAACACTTGAAAATAATGGAATATACACTCTATGTATCCAGAACAAGTTATCGATTTGTTTGCTCGAATAATTGAAAGGTTTATGCGGTCATAACGTCCGGAAACCTACAAAAAGATTTACTTATCATTAGTATTTTTTCCATTTTGCGCATATTTCCTTTTTTTTTATTATTATTTATAAGAATATATTTTTATCATAATTCTTTTTTTCTCAACTCTAATTTTACTTAGCTTACACGGATAGAATGATTTTACTAAAGTATCTGCATACACTGAAAAAATGACGGTGTATTAATAGCATTATTTTAATTAAAAATAATCTTGTTAATTAATAATAATACAGTATTAGTAAAACAAATAAAATTTTATCAAAACAAAAGCAAAGATGTTTCATTTTGTTTCATTAATAGTTGTGAATTAATAACATTTTCAATTAAAATAATGCTATTGATATAACATCATTTTGTTTATTGCAATAATTTAGCCAAATACAGATTTAAAAGTAATTTTATTTGAATCATCAAAATAATTACGAAGACTCTCGAAATAAATTGCTAAAATATTAAAACTTTTTGCAACAACACTTAAGCTTTATTATTTTGATGCTCCAAAATTATTTTCAAATCTGTATCTAGTTAAATTTTTAGATACTTCAACAAAATTTTTCTTTCAATATAATCAACGATATTCATTTTTTCAGTAAGCCTTATAGTATGTTAAGCATATAAATAAGGAAAAATTGTAAACATATTTAAATCTCAATTATTTCGATTGTTCTATTTCAATTCTCGCTCGTCGCTTCCAACAAGTGAGAAAAATAACGTAATCCGAGCATATATCAACGGTGTTATCCTCAAGCGACTCTCTCTCAGAGGATATCCGTGGCTGCAGCGATACACTAACTCACGGCCCCGAAGTAAGACTATTATTTTTCTTCAGCATTCGTCCCGCTCAACTCGATACGTGCGATCCGACAACTTGAGAAGATATTATTTCTTTTCCACGTTTCTCTCTCGTCCTCGCTCACTTTCTCTAGTCTGATTCCCCGTTTTGCAGAAATTGTGCAGCCACTTTCGAGCTTCAATCGCTGCACGCGTCCTTTTTCCTGTTCCGTTCGGTATATCGTTCTGGATGTTAACGGCGCGCTTATCTCGCTGAAGCTGAAGTAGTTCGGGCGCCAACTACGCCCTCGTAATTACTCTCGCCTCCACCGCCTGCCTTCGTAAATAATCATTACTGTTTCGAGGACAAGCGATGCCGTATATACAAGGTATTCCCGCT
>NW_012130066.1:2717973-2742209 GCF_000143395.1 Atta cephalotes
ACGTAATAACTATATATATATATTATATATATATATATATATATATATATATATATATATATATATATACCCCCTCTGTCTCTCTTTGCCCCTCAATAAAAAGCACACGTCAGTTTTTTACTCCTGCACCCCGTTCGGTATAATGTGCGAGAATACCACCTGCTGGCGCGAATTTCCACGACGCGATCGGATCCCGCCTACGTGCCTATTTATTTCTCCGCCTTCTCCGCCGCAGTGTTTCTCGATCAGTCCGGCTGAATGACGAAGGGCGAATGGGAAATGATCGTCTGAAACCGTGTCGGGATAGAACGAATGTTGATGGGCTAGCATTACGCTCTACCGATATAATTTGCCCGCCAAATTCCAGACAGACGATGCATGTTGGCATTGCGTAGCGTTACAGCGTTGCGCTGAGTTACAATGTATTAGCCGTATACCGGACGCCGCGGGTCTAAATTACACGCACGTTACTGTATTAAATTCCGCGACAGAATGTACGAGGCAAGCGGGTGGGCAGGCAGGCAGGCAGGTATTCGGATCGTTACGAACACGTGGGACATTAAATTCTAGGAGAACTTCTGCGGCGGTCCTGACAGGCTGACAGTCGTAGAAATAGTTCCGCTCGTTTACAATATCGTGCTACGTCCGCGCGCGAACTCTGGCCCAGTCGGTGCCGCGTCATGTAAATACGCACCTTTTATTCATTTAATTAATCCCACGGGTGCCGACATGACGTAATGATAAAAAATACGGGGATGGAAACAACTGCGAATCGTGCTTACCTCTCGGACATTCGCTAATTTCGCACGTCCCACATAGTTATTATTTTTTAATTCGCTTTAACCGTGCGAAACGTTCGAATCCGGCAGGCGGATGGAATGGAGCAATCTGCATAAGAGATTTAATGAACGTTGAATTATATCCTTATCATAAACTTAGTTATATTTTAAATAGATGTTTCTTCTTTTTAAAACGGCATCATGAGCTTTTTAAAACTAAATTATTTATTACTTTGAAAAATTGTTTCATATAAGTATTATATAATATATAAGTTTGTAATTTCACTTGAAATTATATGATGTTTGGAAAATATATTTATGTACATTAATTTGAAAATAAATTATTCGGAAAAAAAAATGATTTCGTTAAAATATCTACAATAAAAATTTAGCTAGATACGAATCTGAAAATAATTTTGATGAATCAAAATAATTACATAGGACACTCAAACTGATTACTAAAATCGAAACTTTTTGAAGCATTGCTCATCATGCTTGAGTTTCCTACGTAATGATTTTGATGATTTAACAAAATTATTTTCAGATTTGTAATTGAATTTTTAAATATTTCAACAAAATCTCATTCTTTCTGTATTTAAATGTTTTACGACGCATTGATTACATTGAATGATATGTGCCGCTTATTACCGATATTAATAATCAAAACGACATGTTCGTGCACTACATATGTATATCTGGAAGAAAGTGAAAGTGCAGTGAAGTTTAGACGGTTCGGTTGTGGACGCACAAAGGTTGCATTCGCGCACAGCAGACTCGCTGAACTGGTTTTGCGATTAGCCTGCTGATTGGGGCTACTCGGCCGAGCGATATTCCTATGTAATGATCGAAGGACCGTGAACGTTGGACCGCAGTTACACGTGGAGGAAAGAGTTGCGGCGCGCTAGAAGCTTGCGAAAATAGTACGATGTTTATATCGCTCTTTATTCCTTCCGATATGAAACTGGATTTCTCTTTAAGAATGCCATGACATAAAAATAAAATTTCTCTTGCAACCATAATATGAAAGAAAATTATACATGTATATGTATCTGTATTATATATGTATACATTGTATGCTACGATACTTTTCCATAGATAATTACGCTAATTAACTGATAGACATTTGTTATATATAATTTTGCAAAATAACATGCGTACAGCAATAATAATGCATGCACTTGACATAAATTCGCAACGGGCTCGCGACTGCAAGCTACAGTTTTGTTGCACAATGTCGGTTTACCAAACTGGTCTGATTCGATATTAGAATAATATTTGGAAATATTTCCAGTGTATCGTTACATGGTTGCGCGCGCGACTGCGGGATATCGGAAAACGATTACAACATAATTCACGGCGGCGGCGATAAAATTTAATTACACTTTGTGTAATTTAACGTGCCCAAGTGTGAGCTTCCGAGGCGCGGATTTATGGTACCACTTGTGCAGATGCTGGAAATATTGAATATCAAGGTGATTTGGATGTTAATGTATCTCGTAATCATGTATGCTATCATAACGCCCGATTTCTAACGGTTTCGATAACTTTGGATTCGCCGATATATCAAATAATAATAATTCGCGTGTCATGGATGATTATAAACGTTTTGAGAGAACGATTCGTAATGTACTTAAAATGTCTCTGCCATAATTTGAATCACACCGCGAATTCTTTATACTAATCACGAATTTATTTTCAGACTAATGCAGCTTTAATTTGCTTTTATATTAAGGACCATGGGTTAGATGATACTCTTTTGTTTTCTGCGAATGCGATTCTTGAAAAGAATAAACTAGCAAAAGAATGTTTTACAAAAGGAGAACATCGCGGGACAAATATATGTAACTGGAGCGCAATTCTAATTCGTTCCTGTCGTATTTTTACGTCGCCTTACCTATTTCGGCCACTGGTATTGTTGCTTCAAAGTTAGTGCAAAGCAAACACGAAAGCAACAAGACTTGACCCAGAATGCATGTACCTTTGGTGACAGAAACCTCGTTTAAAGGATAAAGGGTATCGGAGGAACATGTATGGAGGTTCATAACGAGTAACAAAGACTTACCGCTATTAAGAGATACAGTCAACGCACATACATTGCAGTATGTATCAAGCAGCAATTACTAAACAAGTTAATTTTTCACGTCAAAAACAGAACGGAAGTGTTCCTTTTCTGTTATACACTTTAGACAGCATAATTTCTAAAATATTTAATATTAAATGTTTGAAAGCGTAACAAAGAATAGAAACATTCCAAGAAAAGGTTGACTTGTTAATTAAGATTGACTCGTCCTGTTTATTTGGAGTTCAACCATGTCAGGCTTGTCAAACGGAAATTATCGCTTTAAATCACGAGCATTATGCGGAAGAAATGATAGAAATTTAAAGATAAGAAAATGCTGCACAATCGAAGCTTAATGCGTTAATAACGGGACGCCGTATGCGGGTAATAAACTCTTGTCGATTCTTGAAACGCCCCCAAGATGTTCTCATAATGCGCGTAACACATCGGTGAGGCAAACATCACTGATAGCATTGCATTGCTTTGGAACATCTTGAGCGTTACGGAGATACACGTAGAATATGCACATAACAATTCAAATGCCTTATGCAGAGCGGAGCAGCGACTGCAGCAGCAGCAGTAGCAGCAGCTTTAAAGACCACGCTACAGGACGTCGTGAGAGCAACGTTACCACGATAGTATATCAGGTATATTCCATCCACAGTATACTGACGAACATTTGGCATTCGTATTATTCTTCCTCCTCTCGGTGTACATTCACTGGTACCTTGTTCTTCGTGAATACATAAGATACAGGAGGTCGACATTTTGTAGATGAAACATGAATATTTTAAACTCGGAAATATGGGAAGCGTTGCAAACAAATTTTTTGACTGACGAACACGAAGTAAATTTTTTCTTAAGGAAAACTTAGAACAAGGCTATCTTATGTTGCAATTATTTTATAATTTAGTCATTACATTTTGAATTAAAATTCCAAGCTAAGCTTTCGCTTAACTTTAAAAATATTTTAAGATTTTCTAATTTAATTTTTCTATCTCCTTCAAAAACTTTTTTGTTTGTACGTTCAATCACATAAATTATAAAAACTCATTAATACTTTACATTAATACATGTTGTTATTGACAATCGCTGATAATGAACTACTAATATTGATTATTAAAATACATGAAAAATCTAATTAACTGTATCTTTAGTGAGTCATACAGAATTTACTTAATAAAAGACCCTTTAAGTATAACGAATATAAATGTAAAAAGATCATCCAAGAAATGATAAATTGATTTGTAATATTCTCTTTCGGAAAAATAATAGCTCAAAGGTGTGTTTCGCTTGCTGCCTATTCCAGCAAATCAAACTAAAGATGCTATAAACTTTCCACAAGAATATTCTCGTTGTCCCATACGAGATAGTCAGAAACGTGCGATAGTTCACATATGGAACAGAGAGAGAGAGAGAGAGAGAGAGAGAGAGAAAGAGCTAACTGTATACTTTGGAACTGATGTACAACTGTATATAAGAGTCATGCACGGTCGCGGCGATACCAGGCATTTTTCTTCCTCGACGAACCGGCAAAATTTTGATATTCCGGTCTCGCGCTCTTTAATCTTGCGCATACTCTTACGGATATCACATATTTTATTCCATAGCGTTTGTGGTCCTTGCATTAAATGGAGCATACTAAGAATATCTTCTCTCTGTAAATCATGCGAAAGAATTTGACCATCGTCACAAAGTCGTCGAGCGTTCGCATATTATACACTCGCTATCTTATTCTTATGTATTGAAAAAGGTTCTGTACATATACACATAAGGATTTACTGAACGTTCTTTCTTCGTGAAAAATAGGTCCATTCTATATCAGCTTTTTATGTACTTTCAATTTTTTACGCAGCAATGTTTTCATAATAAGAATTGCAAACAAAATTACTACAAAAAGATTCAGTTTTTCACAAAATTTTCCAGAATCGTATGAATAATATGCATTATTATGATTCCCAGAAATATATGCATATACTATTCAATCTATAATGTCAAATTTAACCTAGTTTAAGTCACCACTGCTTTTACTCGATAAATCATTATTTTATACTAAAACAATATATAATGTCAAATTTATCTATTGTTTTATATTTATCGTTATAAAATAACGATAGATTATTAATTAGATTATTAATTAGATTAAATGTGATACCATAAATTTAACATATATGTAAGGAATTAAGGTGTTCAAATTTTTGAAATATTGATTTCAAAAAGGATTATCTAAATTATTGAATATTTCGGCAAACTAATATAAAATTGTATATAAAAAAAGTCGTGAAAAGATCGCAGTTATTTTCTCTTTGGAATTCGAGTAATATCACATCGTAAATATGAATATACATTAGCTGCTTAATCTATCATAGCAACCAGCGTCGAGCACTGCTTATACCTCTTATTACGAATGTATGGAGAAAAAAAGAGAGAAACGAGTCTTTTCTTGAGTGCCGGAACAGATTTCAGAGATCCTGTACTTCCTCATGCAGAAGCTTTTCTTACTATGAAGACTACTAAAGTAAACTGGGTCAAAAAATAAAGCAAGGTAGCTGTAGCGCATTTCTGTAGGAAGGACTACGTAATCTTGAGAAGCTTTCGCTTGAAAAATATATGCAAATATCTAGGAATCAAATTATATTGTTTGTCTTCGTACGTTTATAAAACTTAGAAGGGTAGAATCTCATAATACAATTATACTACATTAGTATACATTGTGTTATACTATCTATTTATGTTAAAGCAAATTACTCCAATAATTATATTTGTATTATAACGCTCATGCACACGTGCAACTTTGATATTGCGAAAGAACAGTATAATATCGTAAAAGTTTACGTAGCCATATTTAGAGGAAAAAGTAATAATTCCATTTTTTGTGTAATTTTTTATTTTTTAATTATAAAATATTTAAGTCAATGATATCTCAAATCATAATTTATTGTCAAATCATATATTATTTAAGTTTATAAAGTTTAAGATACATTTGAAATGGTTTCGACATTTCATAAATGGGAAAAATTGTTTAAATAAAAAAAGACATTATGATGTGACCATTTGAATGTAATAGTAAAATGGGCCGTCTTTATATTTTTACAGAATCTGGTTTCTTCGGATCTATTTGCACTTCCTATAAAGTCCGAATAACTTGAGTTCATAGAAAATTCTGAAAGTATTGAGATATTATCAGATTTCGAAGGTTCTTTTCATGAATATGTTCTCCTAGCAATATTCTTGCGTTGATCCTGTCTTCGTGAATGTTTACATGAGCACTTTTTCGCTTCGCAGATATCTCTAGGGACTTTTTAAAATCATTTCAAAATGATAACAAGATTTTTAACGAAAAATAATTCTGCAATGTTTTTTGTTAAAAATTCAAGAGTTTACGTTACCCACTAGTTAAAAGGCCTAATTAAATTAATAATACAAACATTTATAAAATTTACATTTAATTATGTCTCAACAAAAATATAATAGTTATTCGAAGTTATTCAAGCTTACTTAAGTCTTTTCAAAATAGAAAAATAATACTTTAAAAATTAATTTAAGGTAACGCGTTATTTACAAAATTTAATGATGATAAACTTGATATTAAAAATCATACAAAAAAAACTTTGCCAGTTGTAGTGCGGCAATTATTTCGCAACTTCGATACCTGTCTATAAGAACAAAGTAATTAACAAAATAATACTTAAAAATCTTTTGTAAGAGATAATGTTGATTATAACAGAAAAGTCACATTAGCAGCAGGGACTACATTACCACTTTTTCCTCTACAATATAAATATCGGCTAAATACTATTTCCGTTCTGAGTACTGCGCCATATTGTCACGATTCGCTATTGTCTAGCATCTCACCGTACGGAAAGCCCACGGTACTTTGAGCAAAGCAATTAACGATCGTATCGAAGCCGATCGGCGTATCGTTGACTGTACACGTGTTGTCCAAAAGACGATTACATAATCGTTAAATGTATCGTCGATAGTACATATTCCATTACGCGGACCACTGATTCGCGGAATTTCACGATGATATTGGCGAAGGGAGATCGAGATGCGCGATGTGTTCTGGCGAGACCAACATCGAAGATAAGGCGAGATTGCTATTCGTAACGATACACAGAAAGTATGCAAACAGCAATCGAGATTTGTACATGTAGCAAAGAGATCACAGAGCTATGTAATAGCGATACTTTGATATAGAGAAAGTACTTCCCTTCCCTCTCGTACTAACAAACTGACGAACCTCAGTATTTCCTGTCAAATAATGGCACGTCTGGTCGATCATCGTTGCGGGTGTATCAACATGTAAACGTAGATAGGAAATTGTGGTTGCGTATATCGAATCGCGGTATACACATGACAAATCGAAGAGCTGTTCTCTATAATATGTTTGAGACAGCAATCCAATAACATGTTGGGGTGCTATGTGTGTAACGAAATTACATAAAACAAAACATATTTATTAATCTCAGAAATATCAAAAGATATTTTCAGCACGTCTCGTATCGTATTAACTTGTATATCATCGAACTAGCTTACATTACAAAGTCTGATACTTTCGACGTTGTTATCGAGCGGAATAGGAAGCATATAAATAATATTTAACGCCGGATATTGCACAAAGGAGCCTAGTAATAAGTCCGTTGGAGTACGCTTTGACGACATACGTCGTCGTTGAGGAGAGATCATTTTCTTGGGCCGATGAGCGGCGCACAAAGAGCTGTCTGGCATTATGTGGCGCCGCGTAGAAAATATTAAAGATAATATACAATTGCGCGGCGAGAGAGAAGACGGCTTAACCATCTTCTCCCATACACGAGAAAAGCTAGTTCGACGGCTGTATCGCGAGCGGAGTTGATAATACAAGAACCACTAACGCAACAGTTGCAACTTGGCTATTCGTAGTATGCATTCTTCTTCCGCCAAAGGCGGCATACTTCCGGCACTTTCGTGCTGCTGCTAAAATGTTTCAGGCAGTCACTTATCATGGATACTTATGGTTGGTACTTAATGTACTGCTGTTCTGCAGAATCACGACGTTCTCAGAGATAACGTTGTGACGGACGCCACTTTGTTATACAAGAAATTATAGATGTTGACAAAAATTCACGATGCGCGTTGATTTAAAAAAAAAAAAAAAAAACTTCTGTTTCAAAATAAATAAAATTTTTCTGGTCGCGACGAGAGGATTATCAGAGAATCTCGTGGCTCTAGCGACAAGTATTCCAATTTATTCTTTCAACAAAATCAACAAATTATTTTAAATATACGTCACATTTCTTATAAAATATAGGTAATCCGATAAAATTATTCAGCACAACTTTTAATTACGCAGATGGAATTATATAAACCGCTAAAAAAATACTCGTGTATGTTTTAAGTAGAACACTATTGTAAATGTTTTACTTTTAAGCTATAGCGAAGTGTTCTACTTTATGACTTGCGGCTATTGCAAACTCGCTAAATAACAGCGCAATATCGCGTGTAAAAAGTTAACAATAGCCATCGAATGTCGGAAAATTGTTAAACGACGCACGTCGCTTTCGCATGCATCAGCTTTGCTGCAATTTAAACTGTGATTCAATTGTAACTTTTTAACTGGTTGCCATTGATAACGGCCTCACATATTGCGAAATAAAATATAATTTGATGAGCTTGTCTCTGTACGTTAGCAATTGTCTCGCACAATGATATACCAGCGTTACAAATGCCTGAATCAAACTGAAAGAGCTAACTTGAATCGAATCGAGAAAATCATGTAAATTGCGATCCAATTTGTAAGGATAGTTATCATTGAAAACGTCGCGAACTATGATGGATACTATAAATAAAAATACCTAATTTAAGTAAATAAATAATCTGAATTAAAAATATACATTAATTTTTATATGTGATTATCAAATTAATTCATTCTTTAAGTACGACATTAATTGTCGGTAGAGATAAACTTCTAATACAATTGGATAGAAGTTGATTTTTTGTACAAAAAAGTCGAAAATATAGAATAAACATTTTTCTTTATTTCCTTATTAAAAAATCAAGTTTGAATATGCGACCAAAAACTATTTTCCTTGTGCACAGAGACGTTATCGTGCAACTTTCTTGCCAAGAAAGATGTTATTAAGATTAATTATGTATTATTCGCTAGATTTGGATTTCCCAAAGTTCAAAAACAAGATAAAAGGTAAACATTTTCAATATGTTGAGGACCTTTAAAGAAATGTGATGAGTACTCTAACAGTATTGCAACTATCGACTTTAAAAGTTTTAGAGCTTTGTAACAAAAATATGTGAAGAATAATGATATCATGTAAGACTATTTTGAAAGATAAAATATAAGATTTTGTTATCTGAGATGTTTGTGCTTTTTTTTAATGTTGTAGTCTAGAAATTTTATTGTCAGACTATATGTATAAAAAATATTTGTACACCATATAAATCAATTGCATATTACTTACAATATATTATTTCAATTATACTCAAATTGAAAAAAAAATATATATATATATATCTCAAACCTAATTTAAGAAAATTCTGTCTTTTACAAACAATTTGTAAAGTAAAATCCGACGTCTTAATGAATAATATCGAATTACGAAATCTCAAATAAGGGGGAAAAAGATCGAGTTGCATGCACAGCGAATTGTATTCGCAGGAATGATGTTAATGTAGAACGTAGTAAAGAAGCGGTACTTGAATGTTGATGGAAGTATTTTTCTTTCCCGATACACAAAGTGACAAACTTCCGGTACTCCAACCCCGCGTGCGCTCCTTAGCATTCCCTCGCATTCTTCAAAAAAGGTGCCGCGCCGCGCCTGCCTTTCTTGACTTTTTTCTTTTGTACACGGCACTGTTGCTTGCTTTTATACGGCAGTTGTCGGCCGGTAACTCCTGGCAACTCGCAACACTCATGGCGAGCGCAACAACTAACCGAGAGTAGAGTCGACGAGCTCAATTATTTTCGACATTCCTCACGCCTTGAACTGCGAAATACATGTGGGTTGCCACATTACGTGTTGCATTTTTAAGCAGTGAGAGGAGGAAAAATGAAGAAAAAAATGAGAAATTTGGACAAGTCTTTTATTAGAGAGGTATTGATTCTCCGAAGCTGACGCCAAAATTTTTAATACAGATTACTGACGTTGAATTTATAATTGTGACCCATTTGATTTATTATTAATTTAAAGTCATTAATTAATTTCAAAGAACTAACGTAACTCATAAAATGATTCGTATGAGTACTGAGAAAAATTTCTAGTCTGAGGAAAATGAATGAACCAGAAAATTTTGGTCATATTAGAATTCTGATTATCTTAACTAGAATTACAATACATTCAATAAAAAATTCTTATTTATTCATTTTTAATCAGAATTCCAATTAATAAACAAAAATCTTTTTCTAATATACGCATAAAAAGAATAAATACTAAAAATATTTTAATAAAAATAATCCAAATTTATAACATGCAGAAAATTGAATTGATATTTTTGACATTTATAATTGAGTAGGTTCAGTAAAACCATCGTCAATTTCGGAGAATTATAATTTCCACAATTGTATCTCTTTCTTTTCATTCAAAATGCTTAAACAATACGTACGAATTTAGATTATTATTGAGAAAAAATTTAATTAAAGAAGAGAAATCCTATATTCGCTCAACTTTATATTGTCCGCATATATTTCGGTTAAAATTTATATAGACATTAATTGCGAAATATAGTTACGACATACAGCACGCACTCCATGGATGTCGTGCGAGAATATCTTGACGAGGGAATAATTATTCTTATTACTTTCTTTTGCTCCAATCGCTTTACTTACGTTAAGCCACACAGCAGGCTTCTACATTATGCGGCGCACACGTCTAAGCAGATTGTAGAAGATGCATTACGGAACGTACGCTGCACGTGGACCGCTCAGCAGCGTCGAACGTGTACCTTGGATCCGGCTCGCGGATTTGCTTGAAAACCTATCTCCTGTACCTCGCGCCTACGTAATATCTACGTCACGGTAACTCGACGACTACGAAGTACATTAATCCTGCTAAATAATTCAGTACTTCCTCGTTCCCTGTCTACCGATGAAGCACGAGTTTACGTTAGTGATTGTCGTAAATAATTATTTGCGATTCACGTAGATCCGAGTTCTAACGACCGTTCTATTCCCAATACAAATTAACTGTGAGAGATTTTGCTTTACCGTCGTAATAAAATAAATTTATTTTTCACGGAACTGACCAAATTGTACGACATTTAATTGCATTCCCCGAATTGAAATCGCTAAGAAATAGTTCATTTATATTATAAGAAGGAATTATTGCAGGAAAGACAATACGTTAATTAATTTGAGAAAATCAATGTCTTTTAATTCAACAACAACGTTACATCATTTTAGATACGAAGCTGTTTGTCTCTAAAATAAATTTATCTCTCATTACATGAAAAAGGAAAATATGTTAAAATTATAAAAATACAATCACGGTGTACAAATACATACGATGAAACTAATTAATTTGCGAGAATGCGAGGACAATAAAGCGCGTCGCTTTTAACGCTCGTACTTCTCACGCATCCAACGGCGTGCATACGTTATATGCTGCCGTCTCTATTCGCTGTAGATCATGTCACAAGCGGAATAGAGAAGTGGCCGACGAGCTTCGTTACTTTCTGTCAGGCTGTATTCATTACGTTGCAATTTACGCTATTATTGCACCGTGCTCGAGCAACGAAAGAGAGAGTGCGCTCCTCGTCGACTCTTCGCCTCATGCAAGCGCGGAACTTCAGCAATTAATCTCGACCGTTCTTTATACCGCATAATGATTGCCCGCGTCTTAATTACTCTTTCGCGCAACTTTTAGTAGCCGTAAAGTCGCCTAGCGTTCTTGTTGCGTCAGCAGTTAATAACAGCCGGATCGACGTGAGATAGGGATGAGATATGGCGATCGATCAGATTGAGTTATCCGCGCGGAGACGTAATGATAATGAAAGCTCGTTCATCATGCATTTGAAAATACCACGAACGCGGCGATATAGCAGATGGAACAAACAAGAAAGACGCAGACGCCAGCAATGGATATCGACAGTCTCGATCTCCCGATCGAGAAAAGTATTTCCAACCGGGAAAGAAGAAGGAGGAGAAAAGCGATAGTCGACATTATCATTAAATGAATATCAACGTCAGCTGGATGCGAGACGAGATGCTCCCTATGCCCGCCATATCTGCCTGGTATCTCGAGCGATGGCCGCGACGTCGAGGAAATGGAATATACTTTTGGCGTCGACGACTTTTGCGCGTGCTATGAAATAAATCAGTATTCGCGTGCTTTACCGAAAATAAGAAAAAATGGTCGTCTTATTATCTGGTACCGTTTTCAGGCTCCTGGCCAGACGGCGACCTCGCCCTTCGTGCCTTCGAGCCCTTTTTCGTTGGGGCTTGATGCCGAGGAGAGACGAAGGGAGAAAAGAAAACAACCTACCAAAGGGAAGATATATAGACCACCGTCTATAGTTCATTCGCCTTGACGTACGTAACAGCTACCTGGGGGGACAAATAACCACATAAATTTCGCCGCAATTCCCTGGTTTTATGCAATGTTAATATAGTTTGTATCGCGCGCATGCGTTGGGCCTAAGATCCTTACAAGAAATGAAAGCGTATGAATGTATGTTTTTGGAGGATGCAAGCAGCGTGAAATGAAAATATCGCAATTGGCGAAAACTGAGCGTCGCATGGGTGTGACGTTGAGCGCTAATGGATCGAGCGAATAACAAAATTGACATGAACGTTAAAGCATATCTGAAAAAACTCCGGGAAAGCTCGATAGAATCCATTAGATAGGTATAAATAAACCTGCAACTTTTATACAGGTGCTCTTTAAAAAAAAGTCGCTTTTGTTCATATTCGCTTCCTGTTTGAAGTATATATTTATTCTATCTTTGAAAATATGTGCGTCTATTTATCACGTTACGTAAATTAGAGTTATTATATTTACACCGTTTATAATACAATCAGTTTCTATAAATAGTATAAATGTATCCGTTTTTTATTTCTCCAAAAAGAGCGTTATTAAATTACTTCTCACACCGTGTAACGTTTAATATTAAAAGAAATAAATTAATTACAAAAAATAAAACCAGTCTTGAAAAGTTGTAATTTCAAAGTAAAAAAAAATCTATCAGATTTACGCTCAAAAGTAAGATAATTTTCATAACGCAAACTAAATTACAATGAGCTCGCTTAATCTATAATGAGATATCTGTTATGAAAATAATCTTGAAAGAGCCCTAGTCTCGAAATATCAGTTTCAAATGAAACACATAAGATACGTACCGCTCGAAAGACGCCTGAGGTGTCGATATGGACGAATCGCCAGTTGATTCGCCGGAAGGGGTCATGCCTGAGAACGTTTGACTTTATTGGAGGAAATATGAGCGGGCTCTGGCAGTGCTCTGGGCGGTATTCCCGGTACGCCGGGAATCGGATGTGCGTGGGGAGGGGGAGGGGACCTGCAGCACTTCCAGCCCGAGGGGGATGTACCCGGGGCTTGGGAAGGATTCATTCATATCGCGAAGCCGAGTCTCATTGTCGGAGCGGAGCGGCGGACAAAGCGAAAGCAGGGGGACTGAAGTGCTGTCAGGACCAGTGCACTCCATTGCACGACACAAATGGCAACCAAAAGTGGGGCGGGAGAGAGAGACGAGGATCGAGAGCCGAAAGGTGAGCCCGCACGAAGGAGCGATCTGTCGCCATTGTATCGCGATCGATCTCGCATTGCATTCATTCGCGGATATCGCGAAAGCGATTCGCATGGCTCGTTTTATAAGTCGACAATAGGAATTGTTCCCTTTAATGTAGGTCTACCTTCATCTTGACAATAAAAATTTCTTTTTTTTCACTCTATACTTGTTTCTTCTCTTCTAACTTTACATATCATCGTTACGGCTATTTACTTGAATATAAAGCTAAAAGTTTAACTTTTAAAATTTCATTATTAGGAAAGGTTGAAAAATTTCAAGTTTGTTTAAAAATTTCGCAAATTTACAATTGACATTTTAAAAATATTCTGCAATAAGTTCTAACCATTATGCATATTTTGTTTCGATTAAAAGATTTAATTGCTCTCCATTTTGTGCTGATCTTTAAAAGCGTAAAAAAAAAAATACCTACTTGGCACTCGGTGACTGTCGATAGCAGGAAGATTGAAGATATTAAAATTTCTTGGAATATTATTACGCTGCCAGCCATGTACGGTTCCATAATTTTTTTCTCAGGATTTAAATAATTTCAAAAATATGAAACTGCTTTCCAGGTATGCGAACAGCTCCTCATCAAGTCGTATATAATAGAACTGCGCGAAGATTTCCTTTTTGATATGTTGTAGAAAGCGTACAATATGTACAATATGTATAAAAGTGTGAGGAAAATTTCGAATCAAAAAACGTTACGGTAGTTTCTTTCGGAGGAATATTTTACGTATCTCTTAATCTAAAATTTGTTAAGACGTCTTTGGTGCCTTCCAACGATCCAATAACATCTGAAAAGTGAAACAGTGAAATATATGTATATAAAATAAACAAGTTTTCTTTGTATTTAACTTTATTACAAAGCAGACATCGCTGTGCATGGAAGAAAAAGATATTTCAATACCGAAAGATCGTGTAACAAAGTTAAGGAAAGAACAATTAAATATTTTTCCCGGGTAAAGAATTCGTTTCTGGGTAAGTTAAGGACGCCATTGTTGTCACTGTAGCCTTTTCTTTTATTGCGAAACGCAAATAATCTCCGTTAATTGCTGCTGCCTCGACGGGCAGCAACATTTACAAATGGGACATTAGCTTTTAATACAATTATGGTACATCAATACAACAGAAAACTAATATTTACACATAGTCTCGATTTCGTTCGGTGAGCTCTCTACAATTCTCGGCGTCGCAAGACATGACTTAACAAAATTAATTCACCGATCCGCGCGACTACGCCACGCCGGACCGCTTGCAATATAACAGCAGGCGAGAATTGATACCGCAGTAATTTGTACTAATTAACCCATCCGCGAATTTATGCCTCTCGTACTGAGTTATTATTATTACAATGCGCACATATTACTCGACGTCACGCTACGCGGAGTATCCCTATTAATCATCGACGCGCGCCATAGTAACGCGCGGCGGCGAATGTTATGCCGGATGTAATAATATTTAAATGCTTTTGGCGTTGACTTCGTCGTTGACTTGCTGCCGACTTGACGTTGACCTTCGCGGGGCGGAAGGTTCAAATAAACGAATCGGCCGTTCGTCGATGTTAATGATATTAATGCTCTCACGTAACTTTGTACAAATGGATATATATTATACACACAACGGCTGATAGAATTTTAAATTAAGCGTCGTAATCTACCGGTCAGTCCGTCCGCCCCGCCGTTTAACGGAACAATGAGACGCGGACGACGGCGACGGCGAAGCAAATCGCCCGAGTGTGCCAGGATGAGAAAAAGAAGTACGCTTTACTTTTTGTGATTAAAATATATATAAATAACTTTATTGTTTATGTATTTATATTTATATTTATATTTATATTTATATATATATTTATAATAAAATGCCCTATCTATTTTACAAATATACAAAACTCTCGCTATGTACATCGATCTCCGCTTTCGACTAAACAAGAGAATTACCGAAGAACTTGAATAAATCGATTATCGTCGATTAAACTATCATCGAGTAGAAAGAGGAAAAAACGTTATTTCGTTGCAATACGAGTTACAGGTAATATGCTCCAATTTGCTTTTTTTCTCGCGCTAATTACATTTGCTCACTACGAAGCTATCACGATTTTCAAAAATACGAATAACCGCTTATTTATTCGGACACCGTGTTACGGGTTACATTGCAATAGTAAGAAATGCTTCTGATAATAAGTAGAGAGAAAAGTCGCAGCAGTCAGGAATCCTGTAACAAAAAAAACAAAGGATACGAGTTATACGAAACGATTTCCATTAATGTTTTTTCTAGACAAGATGGACTTGAACAAACGAATAATCGCTTTGTGTCGCACGCAATATGTGATGCAATTATTGATCACGCAGAAAGAATGATTCATTAATATATTGCGTTAATAAATCCATGATAATAATAGAGCAGTTTATTATTGTAATGAATTTCAATAAGCGAGCGATCAATCATTATCCATGTAATCGCTGGAAATGTGTACTATATTACTTCATTTGCGCAGATGGAGTACGATTACAGTACCAAAGCCGATTATTACTGCGATCACATATATTTCGAGAATATGTATATTCATAGTTTCTTGACATTTATATTGTAATAATTTATTAAAAAACGACTTACCTCACTGCGATTTCTGAATACTCCTTGTATAACGTGATTCAATAATACTTTTGGAAACAGTTGACATCTGAAACAAGAAAGATTATATTAAATTATTTAATGCCCAAAGATTATTATGTGAAAGTAAATATGATAATGACAAATTAAATGTAGAGATCCTCAGGTATACGAAAAATCTAAAAATTTAACTAAACACAAATCTAAAAATAATTTTACTGGGTCAACAAAATAATTCTGTAGAAATGATTAGCAATGCTGCAAAAAGCAATTTTCACATTCTTATAATTAATTTGAGTGTCCTACATAATTTTGATAACATTATTTTGATGGTCCAAAATTATTTGCACATTTATATCGAATTAAATTTTTAGATCCTTCAAAAGCATCCTTTGCGTATTATAGATTGGCTAAATGAAATAAATATGATGGATCAAACTTAAGATAGAATGAGATAAATACATCTCATTTCATCTTAAGCGCTGTTCTGAATATGGCCAATCAAAAGTTGTTTGAATGGTCCATCTTTTACCTGAGGATTACTCTAGTTAAACGTAACAAAATTGTCACATTCATTTTTTTTTTAATACAAAAGATATGGTACAAAATAAAAGTACATAATGAAAATAAACAGAGAATTAGAGAATTGGCGTACTGCATTTTGCAAGAAATGTTATATTCTTGAGAGACTCTTTTGAATACAGGATTAAACTTTTTTCCGCTACTGTATAGTTTTAACAAGTTATATTTTTTAATTTTTCCCACGACGAACGTGGGCGACGTGAGGCTGAAAGTTTCTCCGTGGTTTTTAGAAATGCATTTAAACTTCCGCTTGGTTGTGCTCCGTGTCAAAATGCATTTCCTTTTTGCGCCGCCGCCACGTCGCATCGTATCAGGGAGATTCTTTTGCGCGACGCGGAGTGTAGTGAGTACGCACGAAAAACCGATGCCACACATTTGTGCAGTGTCACGGCCGAAGCAGCGCTAGACATTGCGGCGGAAATGTCCGTCGTTTTGAAATTCTGCTGGCTCGAACTGTGTTACGCTTCGGTGAACGTGTCGAGCGACACAGTGGCATGACATGTAGTTGTACCTAGGTGGACAAAACCTCGATTTTCTAAAAGACGAAGATGCCTCTCCAACTACTATACGAATAAATTATTAAACTGTGTCTTTATTATTTGCAAATTAATAATTTTTCAACACAAAGTACTGAAGACTGCAATGTGAATATACAATAAACAGGCAATAAAGGCCTCAAATAATCGAGCTGAATTTTTAATGCTTAAATAATTGACAAATTTAAATTTAATTTTCAATCTTAAAATGCAATTCTAACAGAATTAGAGAATAATATTACAGATTAAATTGACAATTTAATAATATTAATTAAATCATCAAAGGACATCTTAGAAAGATAATAATATGATACTGATAAGCGTCTTGAGATCTGTAAATAATTTTATTGCAAAAAATATTATCTCAGCAAAATTTAAACTCGGATCTTTCGTAATTAATTTTTAGTCCAATCAATTTTAATATAACAATAATCCAAAAAACATTCTACTCGTAGGAAAAATATCTAAGAATTATAATAAACGTAGAATATTAAATATTAATTGCAATTTTATTTATGATAATTTATGATAATTTTATTTTCTAGGACACGAAACGTTTGTACAAAATCAGTGTATAATTAAGTTTCATTTGCAAAATACAGTGTAGAAATAATAAAAATTCAATACATAAAAAAATATAAAATCTTTTTTGCTTAAATATAATTATGTATTTCTTTTAAGAATAATTTTATTTTAAATATTCTGTTAGCATATAATATGTATATATATATATATATATTACAAGTTTGTAAACATAATTAAAAAGATATTATCTATATGCTTGTTATAAATTTGCAGACAAAATAATTTCTCTTCCAAGTAGACGGTGAAGATCAGATTTATGTGCAGTTTCGTATATATAACACGTCTAGGTAACAGCATGCGACATGAGAAAGGAAGGGTTGTTACAGAAGCGATACTCGTTTCTACTTGCCGGCGTGGTCGGGAGAATCGAATGAAATAAGAGAAATTGGCTTGCATCCGCGCACGAGTTTAATTAAACGTTCAAAGAAGCAACAAATAGTCGGTCGCGCCGTGCCGTCCTTCGTCTAGCAATGGAGTCGCCCCGTTTATTATATGTTCCAACGACCAGTCGCCTCTATGATCGTACCAATACCAACGGGTGGTGGATCGATGAAATTCCGTCAGGAGAATTCTGAAAGCTTTGCGGCGCCGCGCCGCACGGTGCAAATGTAATTACAACGCCGCGCCCGCGGGGGCAGTGAAGAGAGCGGCGGTACACAGGAAACGATGCGTAAACAGCAAAGTTATTGATTGCGAAAAATCACTCTTGACCGAGTGGAGCTCGGCAACAGTAGTAACGGTGGCAGGACACAACCGGAATACCAAGGTCCGATTGGATTCCCGCGCTATTGGCGGTTCCGAGTGACTGGAGCGACGCGATGCGCGCGATGTCGATCGTTAATCCTTCTCCTCGTCGATCCGCTCTGTACGCGAGCCGCGAGAATTTCATAGCGTTTACAATTTCCGTAAATGACGCGTCAACTCGTCAGTGCGTGCCCTGGTACAATGTGACCGCGATTGGCGCTCCGGATTACGTCGATTGAAAGTAATAACGCGATCACAATCGGCGACCGACACGACGATTATTTAACGCGTCGGGGTGCGGATGCTCCGAACGCCGTTAGGGACGTGATTGAAACGCTCTTTCATTCGTTTCCTGAAACGTTTTTTTTTGTCATGAAACAATGAGTATTTTTGCTATAAAAAACGAGAATTTCAAAGCGATCGATAAATACGTGTTCAACGCGTATTAAAAAGGAGTCTTTCCATAAAATCATCTTTTAATAAAATCTCTTAGTATGTTCGCTAAAGACATTGTTGAGTGAATTTAATTAAAAAAACCTTTTTTATAGTATATATTGTTCTATAGTATATTGTTCCCAAATACATTAAAATCGATACTTTAAAATATAAACGATATGTTGAATAGTGATTATTTAAAAAAATTTATATAAAATTCACATATCAGTATATGTAATGAAAAATAAATATGATATTTTGTAGTATATCGTCGCGTTTCCTTAAAAAAATTATTTGCATGTGGAGTTTTTGCTAATTCAAAGCATCAACCAAAGAGATATAAATGCCGTTTTATTCGCCTTTAATACACATATGTTTGACCTGATTTCTCTTTTGTTTTCGCTGGGAAATCATTCACGTATATTTGCAATCTCATTTTCTTCTTACCAAGTCACCGTCAAGTAGCAATAAACGAACTGAACATTTGGGATACTGCTACGGCATTATATTCGTGGATAGTTGACCAAAATGGAAATAGCGGAGCCGCGAGGCGGCAAAGTAACACAATCCTCGTGAAATTCAATTTGGCTGGGTAATGAAAGCGTCGGATTCGCGATGTGCCGTGCGCGGCGCATAAGCTTCGGCGTATCTGTCGATTTTCCGTTCCCGCAAATGTATCGAAAATTAACAGTGACTCCAAGAGCGGTTGTTCGCCCGTTCTCTTTGAATCTGAATTTATCACTAGCGAATAATAAGAACGTTCACCGAATTTCTTCTATTATTGCAGAATAACAACCTTCATTTCCATTATATATCGAGATTTTGATGGAATTTTCCTTTCGTTGAAGGATTTACTGGATTGAGGGAAAGATTGAAGGATAATTCAACTTTCTATAAAATCTTCAAGCATGCCCTGCAAGTTACTTGCGCTTCGCAAGTGATCTGCGTTCTGTCGATGGCACACATCTGTCTCCGGAGTCAATCATGCGATCATCAGTGAACTTTCTCAATTTTCATATTTCAACCTTTCAAATTTCACGTGAATTTTAACCAATCAAACATCATTGCTTTGCGCTGGAAAAAATTACGTAGTCATCATTTTGGCAGATCCTCGAGAAAATTTTTATTTCTTATCCTCCTTTTTCCAAGGCAGAATTACGTGATCGTCACAATATTCGACTAAAAAGACTCGAATGACAAACTCACGAGCAGTTTATTTGACTGCAATCAACTTTAGCTGCAAACTGCGACTTTATTCCGATATTCTTCAGTGAGGCAAAATAAAAATTTTGCAATTTTACTATTCTTAATTTTTTGCCTCTGTTTATAATAAATTCTCGATAATCACTATTTATATAACGTATCATAATTGTGATATAATTATATTTTCTTGCATAATTATATAATAAAGAGAAATGTGAAAGATAATAAATAGAACAGTAAATAAATAGAATAATAAATAGAAATGTGCTTGGATAATAATTTTTTCCTCAGTTAAAATAAGAACACTGATTTTAAACGATAAAGAATTTTCGACATTTTTAGATGCAATTAAATAACAAAATCTTATTTTTCATTCACTCAATCATAAATTATCAACGCGCATCATCAAGTTTATGATAGTTTTAATTTTACAGTTAATACAATTTTTTAATTAAAAATTTTAACTAAATACTATTTAATAGTTAATATTAAAAAACTGATGATATTTTATAATCTTTTCTAAAGAAAAATTATCCGAGAATTCGCGAAAGAACTCGGAATTAAAGTTAAAATTGCAATTTCCAAGATATAAATTCTGCTCTGCGGACGGTCGTGGAGTCTTTATCGCAGATCAAGCTTAATGCGACTCCGTGAAGAACCGAATGTCTCACCATCTTTCTGATCCTCGACGCAAATTCGCTCAGCGATTGTTATCATTTAACACTTTGGGGATCCATGATTCCGCCCTCTAAAAGCACCTTAGTTCTCAAAACGGTAACGCTATCAAAGCTGCTTGAACCAGCACCTCAAGATACGGTTTTAGAGTGAAACCACCAAGCGGAACCCACCATCCGACAGATTAAATATTCTATATTTCACGAACAACAAGTTTCTCTTCTCAGGAGTAACGCGCCTCGGTATACACGACGGCGGTGGAAAGCTCTCCTCTTCCCGCCCAGACAAATCACTGGGCGCGTTTAAGTCCCTCCGAGAAGCCGCGGAGGCACTTCCTGGGAATTTGCGGGCGGAAAGAAGTAATATCATTCAAAAGCGGCGGAAGTTATTCCTTGATGCGAAAGTTTCTCCATTTTACATCGGCCGGAATAGTTTCGAGAGAAAATGTTAGTTGCGGGCAAAACTCCATCCCGACGATAACTTTTCCAATTATTATCAGATGGCAAATGGACACCCCTTTGTGTTTTCTAGAGCCGACGCAACGCTGCTTGGGAAACGCGAGAACTCCGGATAACTTAAATTGTAGCGTACGCGGACAGAAGATCTCTTGTCCGGCAATAAACCCCGACGGGGGTATTGCGTGAGATGTCCATTTGTGAGAAATGCAATTGTCATCCGCGAAAGATTGTATTATTTGAAATCCATCTCCGATTCGCACATCAGTGAATATCTCAATTTTTTATGTCTTATTACTTATCTAATTTATAAAAATAATTGATAATCTATGGTTTATATCTTATGCTTTATATTTATTTGCGATATTAACCCTTCAAAGATGATGAGTTTATTATGGACTCACTTAACTATAAATTTAAAAAATGTTAAACAATTCAATTTTCTTTAAGTTTCTTTAAGTTTACATCTATAATTTTAAATTATTCCTATTAAAATATATTTAGTATTCATTTTTCTTATATCAGTTATTTCAAATTAAATATAAATAAATAACAATAAATAGTACAATACTTATAATTATAATATTATATAATTATAATATTACAATAATTATAATAATAGTACAATAATTAAATAATAAAAGAAACTTAAAAATTACACAATATTAAAAATAAAAGTAAAATATGAAAAACAATACAATTATGAATAAGTATAAACAATGGTACAGTTCTCAATAAAGAACACAAGTCAAACTAATAAACAAAATTAAAAATATTTAACAAAAATTTAATTAATGCTTTTAAATGAATCTTTTAATTAACATAAATTAAATGAGTTTTATAGACCCAACGTCAACTGTATTATACAGATTTTGGCGTCAGTTCCAGAGGGTTAAAGAATTGTATGTTTCCTCCTTGCAATAATGCATAACGTTGTTAATTTCAAACTACTAATTACCGATTTAATTTTCTTTATTAAGATAAGATAATAAATCTCGTTTTCATTCGAATTTTCGACCTTTGTAATAGTTTGCTTTATATATTTTTTTAGAGAAGAGCGTCGATGGTTTAAATATATGTTCCGCTCTTACAATTTCTAAATCCACTCACTTAAGGCCGTCGTCGATCGTTTCGGAAATCGGTGGGGCTATAATGCTGCGGAACAGGCCTTTCCTCGGAAAGGAATCTCCGAGCGTGAACCGATGGAGGCGTGAATAATCCGCAAAACAAAGCGTTCAAAGAGCGGAAAATGAAATTATATCCTTGCGCGCGACCGGCGGTAGTACGACGACGTTCGCTTCGTCGAGTAGAGTGAGAAAAGAGGCCGGCGGATTTCCTGTCAACGTTACGAGTCAATTTGCAGCTCGAGGTTTTACTCGCTTCCGAGAGATGCCTTCTTCGTTGCCTCGGTTCGTTTTACGCGCGAGTTCGGCGACACGATGATTGTTTTTAAGCAGAAAAGCCGAGAGGAGATAGAAAAGAGAAAGAGAGAAAAATGAGAGGAGAAAGAGAAGAGAAAGAGAAAAACGAGCCAGCGCGAACATCGATCGTATTGGCGATTCGGAGCAACGCGGAACTTTCTAGCGAACGACAATGACGATTTGAGTTCTCGTCGAGAAGTAATGAAATGGACCGTGCGCGACGATGTGGTCTTGAGGCGGAATACCTCCGGGTGAATGGAAATCCTCCCGTGTGTTTACAAACAAGTGAAACTGGTTCCGAAGGGAGCTTATGCGAGCGGACACGCCCTATCCACGGGCTGAGCGACCGTGCGAAAGAGCCTTCGTCGATGGGAGGAACAAAGCGGGCGCTATCCTTTGTTTCAACCATTCAGCCCAGGGGAGGATATAACGTGAGTGTGTTAATTAAGACCGACCGACCGACCTCGGTGGGATAGGCGTATACGCGTCGTGAAGAAGTATCAGACGAAAATCTGGACTTTTCGCCGACGTCGGCGCATTCATTCGCTCGCTTGCTCGTTCGCTCGCCATAAATCCCCCAGTATTCTTATCCGCCGTGTCCATCGGTGCTAAAAGAACTCTCGAATCAGATTTCTCAAGGCAATCTTTTGGCGAGTTACGTTGTGCCCCGAAAATCTCTCGATTAATCGATCTGGTTTTATTAAGCTGAAGGACGATTCTGTGGAACCAAAATATATTAATTTCTATTACACTAAACTACGGTTAACCCTTTATATTTATATTTGTATTAAATTTATATGCAAATTATAAACTTCTCTCTCGTGAGATAATATAAGGCATTTTGGACTTTAGATGTAAAGCATAATTAAGTTTATGTAAACCATAATTAAACTCATCCCAACTAATTTATAGATATCGCTCTCTTTCTTCAAAAGTGACTTTAAGAAACATAAGTTTCAAGTTATTATCATAAATAAGTTAATTAAACATTCTATCAGTCATAAAAAAAATTTAGTTTAAAAAATCATCAAAATTATTACAACTCAAAAAAGAATGAATTTTTAGGGGTTGTAAAACCAAAATGACAAAAAAGATTATTGCCAATATCATTTAATTAATATTGTAATAATTTTCTGCCAAGTATTAAAAAATAGTTTTTTCCCTTTTTCGAAAAATTTGATTTTTTAGACTTTTAAAGTAAGGAAATTATATATAGCTATTAGTAGATTAAAATTAATTGATTAAATAATCTATCAATTAAAATTTAATTTAATTAAAATTAAATTTTAAAAATTTTGGAATGTGCTATGTATTTTATATTTCAAGTGTTCTAGTTGAATTTTCTTTTTTTCAATTGTTAATGAATAGTGATCAAATTGAGGGTGGCAGGCTGCATCTGTTTCTTCTCTCTC
>NW_012130066.1:2742246-2745654 GCF_000143395.1 Atta cephalotes
TTAAGTTAGTTAGTTAGTTAGTTAGTTTTATTTTTACTTTTAATTTAGTTAAGTTAGTAAGTAGTAGTATATAATAGTAGGGTGGCGGACGGCGTCGTCTCTTCTTTTCTTCTCTCTCTCTCTCTCTCTCTCTCTCTCTCTCTCTCTCTCTCTCTCTCTGTCTCTCTTTTGATTTGACACTTTATATAATAACATAGAATCACACAACGTATAATTTTGAATTCCTATATTCCCTGTAATAACGCTGATTCTGTTTCTAGTAACACGATGGTAATCATGAAATAGTAGTGTGAATTAAAACGCGCGACATCTCGTTCGAATATCTAAAGGCAACACATCGCGCTGCCGTGATTATAACCGAATCGCGATTCGACGATTGAACTCGTCGCGCCAGCATCCACGAGAGATCGGAGCCGTTATTATCCAATCGGATTATTCTACAAAATTCACGCGCGGCGCGTTATTATCGTGCCCACGCCGCTGTTATTATACCAACGCGACGTAATACTGTTCGTTCGTGTATGCTGCTTCTATAACCGGATACGATCGCGTCCGCGCCGATCGAATTAATAGCAGACTCTCAATAGTCGCTCTTCGTATTATTCCGGGTTCTTTCGCCAACATTGGGCGCTCCGGAGGCGGGTCGTTGCGTATTTTCGGGCGAAACTTCGGGTCGAATATTCAGAGCAGCTCTGAAATTCCCGGTAGGATTTCAGGGAGCGATCCGGGGAGAAACTTTCTTCAGCCGAGAGGGTCGCGACGACGCCTTTACTCCCTTGTATATTTCCTCTTTCTCTCTTTCTCCCACTCTGCGCTTGCTTCATTAAAATTGAAGGTTCCTCGTTGTAGCAGAGTTGAGAAAGCTCACGGAAAACTCGCTTGCTCGCTCGCTCGCTCTCAGCTTACCCTTACATCATGACGCGATGGCAACAAGCGCGCCGCACGATGCCGTAAGGTTACTTCTTGCTGTATTTAAAACCAAGTCGACTTCTCTTTCACAGACTTCGGCAGCACGAAAGCGCATAGGAACGCAAAGAGAAAGAAAGAGGAAGAACTTGCATCTCGATTTTCAGTGTCGCGAAAAGTTCTTTGTCGTGCGGGGAAAAGTCTTTCGGAAGGTCCAAAACGTTTCCTGGTGCCACTATGCCATTCTATTCTATTTATTCTCGATTATAATCGCTATATAGATGCTTATAAAGTATTGATCGCACAAAAACCATATTTTCATATATTACTTTGTATTTTCAGTCGACGACATTATTACGATATTCGCGAACTATAGTCACTCCTTTTCTTTATTCTCCAAAAATTGTAACGTCCTTAACGACAATTTGATCGTTAAATTGCTTTCTTTTTCTTTTTATTTTTTAATTTTCAAATCTTCCTGATCATCGAATTCAAATTCTGTTAAAACAAAAATAAATTAAAGTCTCAAGGTAACTTTTGCTATTCAATCACAGTTCTCAAAGCATAATTTATTTTTAATATCCAAATACTGTTGATCGAAAAACCATGACGCTTCGACATTGGAATGCCAAACATTTCTTAATATATTCTACGATATTAAAAGAAAAATATATTTCTGCTAAAATTGTTAAAATAGATTCACAAATTTAAATATTGTTAATCTTTATATAAAAAAAAAATAAACTAGACCAATGAATTGTTTAGAATATTCCAAACGTTGCTACGTAGCTTTAAATCATGAATACATTACAAAGCTGTATACGGAAGTTAATTGTGAACCAGTCAACCATCGAAGCGGAATAAAGAAATGTTAAAGAGCACTTCGGAAACGATACTCCAAGTAAGCCTCTCGCATCATTAAATCGAATCGATAGATTCGCTTTCGTTGCACGGTAGACGCTGTTTATTCAGCGAATCGATCCAATGGGCATCCGGCATCGCTTCAGGACTATGGACATTTCGATCGATGCGAACAGCGTGATCCAATATCTAACGCGATATGTAAACACAATTTTCCACGGGAAACAAACGTGAAGCGTCAGGAGACGGATTTTATCGTGCGAACGGACGGTCAACTTTCAATAAATAATTCTGCGCGAAAAACGCACACTCGACGTATGAAGAGTGTCATGTAATAAATGCTATCCGCTGTAAAATCTCTGCTCTTCCGCGTGCATGAGACGAGCGCTGCTTTAAATTAGTGGTAACCTGCGCGCGAACCGGTTCGATCTCCTTCTCTTCTCTCTGTTCCCTTTTTCCACCGTCATTACTATCGCCGTTCGAGCGTCAGATTGCTTAATCGCAAAATTGACCTGGCTAACGCGCGACCGACAAGCGGACAAAGCGAGCTGAGGCCGAGGGAGAACGGAAAAACGGAAGAAAATAGCAGAATGGAAATCGCCAGAGATGCGTGCCGCAACATCGAGTTGGTTTCATTTCATCGCGCTGATGACAAAAAGATTGTTGAATGGACGTTGCCGATCGAAAAAAACGAGACAATTTTGCCGACTAACGACAGAAAAGGCAAGTCGAGGAGGAAGAATGGAATAGATGAAAACGGGATTTGATGACCAATTCATGAACAATTGCATCTATTTAATCGGTTATAATAAAATATGACTCAATGAATTATAATAAACTACTGAATTATCATATATCTTTTTTTTTAAGATGATTTATATTACTTTTTAACGTAACATGATGTTTAAAACATACAAGATTTTTTGAAAAAATATAATATACTTTATTCAGTTAAATTTATTTTTTCAGATACAAAAAATTGATTTACTTTAAATATATCACGCTTTAAAATAATCGATGATAACCGATTAATCCAGTGGAAAAGATGATTGTATTGAATCGATAAAATATATTCTACATAATCAAAGTGTAATTGTTTTAGGATAATCTTAAATAAAGGAAATGAAGGAATGGAAGAATTCGAAACGGATAAGGAGGAAAGAGACGCTCGTATAACGCATCATTGGATTTTGAAATTGGTTCGCGTAATAGCATTCTCTGAAAGGTAATGACGTTACGAGATGATGCCAATTTTGATTCTGGCCATTTCGAGCCGTTATTTCCGATACGATTCCCGCTATATCGTAGGGCGCAAGGTAAAAGACTGTTTAGCGTGAACGAGATCTGGCGTGTTCGGATTTGTCGTTCAATCGTCGATGCATTAGGATTCGATGATTTTCCTTTGGAATAGAGATCATTATTTCAGATACGGGCGACGGTATGCGCTTGAACAACTTTATCCGTGCCGGAGAATATCCCAAGATGTCGAGATAATATCTTAGTAGAAGGGAAAGAGAGAGAGAGAGAGAGAGAGAGAGAGAGAGAGAGAGAAAATAGTAGAGAATATTATAGTATACACGTACGTTACGTTACTTAATTAAGTAATAATAGTACTAACTTTAATAGTAATTAAATTATTCT
>NW_012130066.1:2745674-2762315 GCF_000143395.1 Atta cephalotes
GTACGTACGTACGTACGTACGTACGTACGTAGTACGTAGTACGTAGTAGTAGAGTAGTAGTAGAGAGTAGAGAGAGAGAGAGAGAGAGAGNANANNNNAGAGAGAGAGAGAGAGAAAATGTTGAGGAATAATTTATAGTATCACGATGTTCCAATTTAGATAAATGCACTTTAATGATAAATTATCTCTCATTTGCGATGGCCAGCGACTAGAAAATGATGCGGTCCAATATGTTTCAAAGGGATTAACGATCGATGTTAATTAAACTTCTTGTTAGATCAATAGGATCCGATTGCGAACTTTATTTCTAAAAGACATCACATTTATCTGGCGAGAAAACATTCTTTATATATATTTTACGCTTCATTTAAATTACACATTACATTGATAAAGGGAGCTCGATAAAAGTAGTAAATTAAAAAAAATCTATACATATATGAAAAAGAAATAACAAAACAATGTTTTTAAATGTATAACCTCCCCCCCCCCCCCCTCCCCTCCGATTACAACTCCAAAAGGATACAGTTTTCCATTTAGTGCAGTGTTGTATTAAATCGGCGTGCCATTTTCTGAATTGAGAGATTTGGAGAGTGTAATTCGGAACGAAAATAAATACAGAAATCGACGACGAGGGAAGAGATAGAATATCGTTCTCTGAAATACGTTCTAATTTCGGTTACAGTCCCGATCGAGCGGGGGTTTCGAGTCTTGGTAAAACGTGTACCCAATACGCATTCTGTACGCTTCCATTTGTCATTTAAGCGGATACGGATACAAGTTGAGCCGTCCGACCGAGCACAATAGTGCATCTTTCTCGTGTAAACGAGCCAGGTTCGCGTTCACATGTGCACATGTATTTTTCGCTCACCCACGGATACATTCCGTACCGCAAGTTTTCAGCGATGAATGCATTACGTGATGCGCGATACGCATACGAATGTATCGAAAATGCAATAAATAAACGAATGCATGAATTGTACGACAAAAATCAGGTTTGATAATTAAACCCATAGACCCGCGACACGTTTTTTAAATACTGTTTGATGTAAATAAATCTTGCAAAATTCAAAGATAATAATTAAAGAGATACATTAATGTTCATTTCTAAATTCTCTCGTTAAAACAGATATTTTTTTCAAATATGTAATGTGTGTAACTTGTGTGTGTATCTAAAGAGGTAATTAATTGATGTTACCCTAAAAATTGGGATTGTGAAGCTTGTTGTTAGATTGCAGAGTTCAATCTGTCGGAACGATTGCCCTACAGCAATATTAACTTGTACATATGACTACTTGTACACACACCACCTGCCTTCATATATATATATATAGCAAAACAACAAACGTAACCCTATCCATATTCAAAGTATCGCTTACAGTGGGACCCCATATGACCGCAGTGTTATTAATACTTGTGTCGTTGAATAGATAAAGTCCATTAAGGGCAATACGATAGCAGTTTGCGAACTGAACACTACGTCCATTAACAAAAGTACTTTTACAAAGGTATATGTTTTAAAGACTCCAGCTACTCTGAGCGTTGTTCTCACTCCGAAAGCGAAAGACGAATGTCGAATTCACAAAGCTTTCGAAGAGAAAAAAAACATTTTTAGAGAAAGAATGTGAAAAGCGCACAATAGGTATCGTTAAACATGGACTCTCGTACAAATGATTTTTAAATGCGTTACGAGTAGATGAGTAGTCCGGAATGAGAGGGGTGGAAACGCGTTATATGTAGATTTCGGCCTTTCGGTCGGGCGAGGTGCTCTTTGATGTCGAATGACGCATAGAACCGACGCCCCTGCGCCAATTGTCCTCCCCACCATGCCGTTTTGATTTGATGTTTATGTCGATCCCGGGCGTTTCGAGTTTACTCGCGCAAGCACAACACAGAAGCGCTTTTCATGCTCGACGAACAATTAGGCTTGTCTCCGACCCTCAGACAGTCGTTTAGATTAAAGATATAGCGTCGAGAAAGAACAGAGATATTTTTAATTATTACTTATTGCTATCATCAAAAGAAGAGAATCATTAATATATTTAAACAGATGGATGAATAAATATATAAAGATAGTCATAGATGATTACTTACCGAAAATGTATGCAAATTTCATTATTAATTTATTTCATTTATAAAATATTAAATCTATTTTAATTATAAAATTATTAAATATTAAAAACAAATATAATAATTAATTACAAATTTGTATGTTCATGTTGCTGAAAAACTATTGCTTACCTATAGCTCACCTAGTTTAAAGTTTAAAAAATATATAATAATTTTTTTTGCATATCCTTGCGTACGTATCGAAATGAATAGAAATATTATAACCGAATCGAGTAACAAGTTTTCCATGTTAGAAAAAAAAGCAATTAATGAAGGTTCAATACTTTCCCCGTATATCCCCTACTTTTGATTAGCGATTTCTCTTCCAACTGAGCAACCCGACACGCCCGCTCTTGCCGTTCTTTTTTTCTCATGCATTCCGGAGGCGAATTTCCGCTAATGAAGGTACAACGAGATACGTATGCGAATCGACCGCGTAGTTAGAGCCGCGCGTTTCGACTTCCTTGCGATAGGCTCGATCATTAAAATCTCTCGCACATTCCAGAAGGCAGAGCGCTAACGAGCGGCGCAACACTCCTCGCTCAGATAATCATTTTCGCACTGTGACGATGGCATTTCGATTTTAATTTATTTTCACAACGATCTGTCAAACTTACGGTGCACTATTCGCCTATTTTTGATGCCGCGAAATAGAGTGCCTCGCCAGTACGTACTCGTGACCGACATGTTCTTGAATGTTGAAGTTCTATTAATCATTTACTAATGAGTTGTACATTATTTATTAACCATACTTTAGCGCGACAGAGTGTGATAAAGTCCAAACGAATAGGGTAACAGGTACAGTGATTGATCAGCATATAGTAATCGACTACATTGCATGGCGTGCTGCAATATATCAAAACCGACATATCAATTATAATTGTTTTTAAGACAAACCACAAAATGTGTTCTTCTCGTTAATTAACTTTATAATTAATACGCGAGCTTGTTTTCATTATATATATAATATTTTTCATTGCTTGTTTATTACATAAGGCAAGTGCGAAAAATAATACACAAGAATAAGAGCTGGATTTCGCCATATTTATCTAGAAACTGTTAAAAATAACATTAATAAACTTTTCTGATATTTTTACAAATAATATCTATATTCTTTTGTGCGCTGTGTACATAACGAGACGACGCGGCATTTAATTGAAGAAAATGGCAAATAACTTTGTTTACAAAAATGTAGTTTTATAGCCATTGACAACAATAATAATTATACTAAAAAGTAACGGGCTCACCATTTCTTTACAGGAGAAACTTTGAAACTCCGAAAATTTAGATTCTTACAAAACTTTGCGCAATAGCACAATAGATGTATTGTGATTGTTCACCGACGAAGAAAAATAATTTTGTTAATGTAATTATTATAATTATTATAATTCAATGTAATTATTATAATTCAAGTTAACGAAGACAGTTTGATTAGCAAAAAAGATTTAATTCAGGAATAAATGAAAGGATTCATTAGTTCTGTCTCTCTCAATCCGAGAAATGTCCGAGAAACTAACATAACATCGTTTAATTAGGGCTTTAATATAATTAAATGGTTATTATTGAGAAAATACATGATGCGGCTATACGTAAGCCCTCTGTTTCGCAAATCAGTACGATGTCAGTACAATGTTAAACGAGTGAAGTAGCTTAATTGAAAAATACAGCGAATTTCGCTACAGAACAATGTATCGAACAATGAAGAGGAAGGTAAATATTCATGTTTGCGATATGAGTTCTCCACGCATTATAGACTAGCCGATTTTTATGTGAATCACGCGGTGCTCCGCGACCAGGGAATCACACGACGTGTAAAAGCTCTTTCGATATCGCGCGAGCATACGTGTGGATTTGTCGTTTGATCGGCTTCGCGGCCGCGGTCAACGCGAACGTGCACCCGATTCCACAGCCACCGACCGGAAAGTGGGATGTACCGATATCGCGTATAATATGGCGATGGTAGCAATATAAAGTTGACATTTTCGCATGCAGTCCTATGGAAATAGCGGGATAAAGTTGATTCTTTCGCAAACAGCACCGGAGAGGGGCGGGGGGAAGAGAGAGGGGAGGAAGAGATATAAAGTTCGCGTTCGTTCGCGGAAGTTGTGTACGAGCGAGAATTGAAAAACATTTTCGTCGGATATGCGGAAGGGCGCAACGGCCGAAAAGTAATAATAAGCACGCTCTCTTTGCGTAACCCTTTCTGTTTTCGATATGACATGCGACATAACGTCAAAAATTGCGAAAACACGAGAACTAGAGTTAAAGCGAACGGCGAAACGTTTTAAACGATATCTGTACTTGACCAACCACGTTACTTTTGCGATGAAATAATAATAACAATCTTGTTATTAAGCATTCGTAAAATGCGATTCAGTAATCAGTAATAATATATTCGATAATAATATATAAAACTGATTATATCTTTTTATTAACTCAATTTATCTTACTTTAAAACAGACCAATGAATATTAAATAATTTTATAAATAGATGTTTTAATTAAAAAAAAAAAAAGAATAAAATCTCAAACAGTTTAAAGAAATTTTCGGTGTTATCAATTTTACTTTATTTATTAAAGATGATGTATTTTCAACGTTGCTGGATACTAACCAGCTAATAATAATCGTCATAAGCATACGATTATAAACTATTTACTACGTAACTGTAAACTGTAATATACACGATATCGCGCAAAATTGAATATACATTCCTGCGGCAATGTACACATATTACGACTGAAAATTAAATTTCGGATAAACATGACGATATTCAGGAACGTATAAAGCTCGTGTTTCGTCACGTAGCCCGGTGATCCTGATATGGATTGAGCTATATCCTAGCTGACACGATGTAAGAGTCATTTCGCGCAAACGAGCCCAGGATTTGTCGGTAGGGCCAGTGACACAACTTCGTCCCTGTATATACAGCGTCGTCGCCGGAAGCGAGATGGATGGCGCGGCTCTTTCACATTTTCTCCGCTCCTATTCTCCGTAAAAAAAAAAAAAAAGAACAGGCGGAGAGTAACGAGTCCGGTCTCTCCGCGAAACACTGCGAAATTATGTATTAGGTCGAAAGAACGTAATCTACGGCATTTTGCTCCTTTCTCTCCGCCGGCTATATTTCTCCTTTGTGTTTTTAACTTTTTCGCTCGCACATACACATAGTAAAACGCGCCGCTTCACTCCGATCTCTAATTCTTTTGTACGTACTGTTTGATAATTTATCCCGCTTTTTTTTTCTTGCATGGTCATCCCTTCATTCAAGGATTATCCAGGCTGAACTGCTTTAATACTGAATTCTATGACTCCAGAGAAAACACTACGCACACTGCGGTAGAATAGAATACACATATACCATTCTTGGTCTGCTATGTTATGAAAACAACACATTACAAAGGCGTTTAACATTTCACACCGTTTTATGTGTTTTTTTTTAAATAAAACACGAAATTATTACAATAAAAAGTTTTCTTTCCGGAATATTGCTAATATAAGCATTGTAGATAAACAATATTCACATTTTACACTGAAAATGGCTACCAAATGTAAAGTGAAATAATTTTATTCAATATTTGTAGCTATTATCAGACTCTTTTTTCAGTGAATATGAAAATTACATATAACTATATATCTATAATCACAGCTTTCTCCAATTAAATATCTTTTTTATTTTCTACTAGCTGAAATTTCATAAATTGGAGAGATATATTTTTCGAAATCACTAACAAAGATTGCGCTGAAATGTTTCTACGAACTCTGTCATTCTTTTATGATTTAATGACAAAATTATTGAACAAATAATTCTAAAACAGCTTCGTAATGCAATATTAATTTAAAATGTCTGTCATCTAACTCTTCTCAGGCACATATTTTTTACATATAATTAAATACATTTAGAGCTGAAAATATTGCACAAGGTGAAAGTAATTTTAAAAGCCGAAATACGCGAACACGCTTTCATTTTCAATGAAAGATTTATTGATGGAATCAGAAATCTCGGTAAACATATATCAAGGAAGGACTCCGACAATCTCGCGAGTTGGCTTAAAGCATGCCTGCAGTTAAGTGCCGCGCTCGATAAATTTTTTCAAGCACCCTTTACTTTCTCTCCTTCCGCAGCTTTGTTCTTGCTCGCCATCTAACCGTCCCCCGAACTCGCTTCAACTCTACTGAATAAAGCTTTTGGATCCGCCCCTGAAAACTGTTACTAGATTTTCCGCTTCACTTGACACAGCTACCTCTCTCTCGCTATCCTCCTCACGTTTGTCCCCCCTCCCCTCCCCTCCATTCTTTCTCACTCTCACTGTGCTCTCTTTCTCTCTGTCAAATTAACATAGTTCGCACAGTTGAATTTAAATAGTGATCGGGGTTGCAGTTTTACCCGCGGATTTCGGGTTTTAGCCAAGTTTTAGCCAAATATACGCGCGGAGAGCGGTAGTGATTCCATTGCTGTGCGAAATCTGCACGGACTTTTTGCGGGATTAGCTAGGTAATTGGACCGACCGAGGTTTGCGACAAGTCCGAATAAAAACAATATTTGTCGCATTTAATTCCTCCTTAATAGGAGTCTCGGAATTTCTTCGCTGTATTCGAGAATGATGCGTTTCGCAGAGCCATTTTTCCGACCATGGAACTCCGAAAGGGTTCAGGAACGCATAACATAATTCGTAATAGTCCAAGTTGAATTGAGGCTTACGAAGTAATCAAAAACTTCAAATCTTAGCTCGTTTAGATCCTTTTTTTCCCCCCTCGAGACCGAGACGTTTTGAGCAGTTTGCTCAGTCACGCGCGAACGAAATCACATATCAAGTCGTGCGCTGTGCTAAATTTGACTAGTCTGAAGGAGTTCGTTTAATTTGTTCACCTGCGGAATCTACATCGCGAGACGTGCTCGATTAAACAGACACGCAGGCACGCAGGAATATTCGTTACTGGGTGCACTTTACTATGTACGAACACTCCCGAACTGCCTAAATTCGATAGCTAAAGTATTGTAGTTCCATCGTTTCGAGTCTATATCGTGCCAAGAGAAAATGGCGTATGTCACGATTTCCGTTATCGCTGCCACGTCCCGCCGCGCACAATTGCATTTCGGGAACTACTTGGAAAGTGCGCTTAAGCGTCGGTCCCTCTACGCTCCTTACGCACGTACGCTCGTGTGAACTTACATGGCCGCGATCGGCCAGCACGTACACACACGTGCGCTTTTCAGTCGGCATTATGCAAAAGTTTGGAAAGTAACTTCGGACCCCCACGTAGGGGACTGAAAAGTTTTCGCGGTACGCCATTCTCTCTATTCGAGCTCGAGGAAATAATTACTATCCTGACGGTAGGTGAAAATTGGTCGTTCGAGACTCCAGAAACATGTTCATTGTCGATATTGCAATCGAAAAATTCAAGAAAGCTTGCATTCATTTTTAAATAAGGGTGCTTTATGTAAAAAAAAAAGAACGTTTTGTGGAAAAATAACAAAGAAGGTAAAATAATAGTACAAATGTTCCCAGAAAGCTACATGATGATAAATGAGATGCGTACCATGAGTGGAAGGCTCGATAGAGAAAACGAATATAAAGAAGAATAAATATAACTTTCTATCCCACAGTAAACAGTGTATCGATACACAATGCAGGCATTCGTTTGAACAGATATTTCTTTATTTCTTCATATTTTATTTGTAATCAATCATATAATATCGAAATGATTCTTTATACATTTTTCTGTGGATAAACGGGATGCGTATCTCTCTTTTATTTCCCTTTTATTATTGACTGCTTGTATCAATATTACTCTTTATTCTTGACTTACCACTTTACTTACAATTAGATCATAAAATACACAATTGAGTCTCACAAAGAAAATCGGAATTAGCGTCCGTTCTTTTAATATTTAAATAAGTATGAACAATCGAAATGTCGAAATGGCATTAGGTAAAATTGACGATATCTTTCGAGGGGTAAATTTTTTTGTCCAGAAGTCGCGGAAGGGTAAATCATTTATTTCGACGTATTCAAAAGTTGGGAGGGACGCAGTTCGAACCGTGCTGCATTTTATTGTGTCTGAGCCCTCTGGGCACGTTATTTTTCGCTTCCGCTCCGCGAAACTCGCGGCGCGACGGGCTCGTTCGACGCTCCCGAAATTGTCGACGATCCATTCGCAGCGAAGTCAGTACGACGTCAAACGAAATTGCTCTTCGTCCGCGCCATGGACAAAACGCGTAAACAGACAGGTTCCTCGTATGCTCGTGCGTAACTTTCTCTTCGACGAGCGTCACAAATCACGCGATGCAACCGACCGACCAGACGGCCGAATGCATGTGGTCATACGTTTCCATACGACAATAGGACGATGGCAACGGAATAGAAAGGGAGGGAGGGAGGGAGAATGAGAGAGCAGATAATAGGCGGCAGATAACAGCGGATGGGGAACCCCGAAATGACGGAACAGTCGCAGTTTATCCCTTTCTGACGTGGCTCATAAAACCGTCGGTCCTGTAATATTTTACCGCAATCTCTCTCTCTCTCTCTCTCTCTCTCTCTCTCTCTCTCTCTCTCTCTTTCGTGCACGTACACCGTTATCGAGAACACTCGCGGAAACCAGAGGCCAACCAGGCGGAAATATACGGGCATTCGGAAATGGGTTGAGATGATCCGAGTCGCGATGCAAGTTCCCGGCCAAGTAGTCCCCGAACTTAACGACTCTTCCTGTCGCGATAGGGGAGCAGGAGAAACGAGAGAACGACAAGCGACTAGCAGAGTACTTGGTGGGTGGAGAACGGCGGCGGCCTTGGCGAAGCCAAGGGAAGAAGTTGGATCGCGTTTCGCGGGAGAGCGCAAACGGTTAATGTACGATCGAAGGAAGAAGGAACGTTCGTAGCAATCCAGAACGACCGGAGGGGTTATTTCAGGTTGAACGATAGCGCCAAGGAATAAGTACTATTCACTGGGAAAGCTCTCCATTGGATAGGGAATTGGATATTCGGGATAAGAGGAGTGAGAAAAAAAGGCAGAGAGAAAAGGAAAAAACAGAGGGGGGAGAAAGAGAGAATAGGAATCGATGGTGCTCTCAAACAATTCTTCACCGTGTATTGACCGTGGATAAATCAATCAGAGACAGTCGTTTTGACCTTTACGATCAGATTCCGATTGGTGCAACGACAAAGCAAGATAGAGCGGCCGAAATAGAGTGAGATAGCGAGATAGAGAGAAAAGGAGGAGGATAGATAAAAGAATAGGTAGAGATAAAAAGGCAGAAAGAAAGGTGCGGGAAAAAGAAGAAAACATCGAGAGAAGGAGAGAAAGAGGGAAAAAGTTAAAAAGCCAAAGTAGAGGGAAAGATCGAAATAGAAACGAGACTTCTGACATTGTTTGTCCAATTGCAATTACGCCATCCAAGACCTTCTTGCGTTAAAGGACGAAAATCTTTTAAGTGCATCGCGTGAATCAAGATACTGTGAACATCGAGATTGTGACATATGGATCTCTCCCGACTGAACGGCTAGCAGAGCTTGTGAATTCTTTTTCAATTTTATTACGTTGTTGTTTACATAGTTTGTTCTCGGACAGAATAATCGTATCACGATTACTTGTTGACGAAAGTGATTTTAAGAAGTCCAAGTAAATGTGATCAAATCTGTAACTTTTAAATGTTTAAAAAATTCTAATAAATAAAAGTATTATTTACAAGCCAAATCATATCTTATATTTCCAAATGCATAGCCACCTAAAGATATTAATTTGTAATATTATATGACTATCAATTAAACTTCAAGTCTTTTAAAAGATCTGGGGATGTTCAAATGAGCCTAGATCTTTTATATAGATTTCGTATGTAAATCAGATCCTATATTGAATCTTTCCAGTTGAGAATAATTCTGGAACAAGTTGAGTTACGAATACGAATCTTATTGCGGAACACACTCTATATATATTCTTTTAATACGTAAATCAAAAGCAAACTCTGTTCTGTTGAATCATTGTCAAGCACCGCGGGGAAATAATTCCGCGAGTTCCAATTCGGAGACGTTTACTTACATAACGACAAGAAATCATATCAGAAAACTAAATCAATTCCACGCGATAATGTTTCAATGATGTACGACGAATATCGAAGGACTAAAAACCTCTTTCTCTCTCGCAACCCGGTGAGAATTTGAAAATCAAACGATTTCGTCACGCGTGTTTTCCCGTGCGAGTCGCCGCCGGGTATTCGATAATCTGCGGCGGAATTCCTTTATATTTTATAAATTGATACGTATGATGGAAACATGTACCTGCCGTGCGAGAGGGTGCTCAGTCACGTACAAACAATGGCAAATTGGGCCAGTGGGCCAGAGGTAGGGACGATGATTTAATCGGTACATCGGGTGTGTCGTCCGACATTCGGTCGCATAAAACATGCAGCGTCCCGTGATGAATCGCGCGCGCGTGTTTGCCATGTGGCTCGCCTCTAACTGGCGTCATCGCAATTCCATTAAATCGCCGCCCCGTGCGACTCTGCAAGCGCCAGGACTTTATTAATCCTACATACGACCGTTTCGCCTCACACTTTTCTCTTTATGTCAGGATTTCAAGATATTTTTCACATCTCTCCTTGAAACTTTTCTCTAAAGCGTAATTCAAGCCCGTATTTTTTTCTTTAACGACACACGAAAAGAACGATTTTGCTAAAGTGTCAAAAAATATTAGCTATGTACAAATTTGAAAATAATTTTTTGTCGACCTAAAATAATTATGTAGAACGCAAATGGTTGCTAGAATTAAAAACAAAAAAAATTTGCATGTCATTGCTTACCATGGCTTAAGTTTTCTACCTTCTTCTAAATATTTTAATGATTCAACGAAATTATCTTCAGCTTTGTATTTAGGTAAATTTTTAGATATTACAGCAAAATCGTTCTTCCCGTATAGAAACATTGTTCTAACTGATACACATAAACTGAGATACTCTATAAGATTAATTGTGTATATGTTTCTACATTAAAAGAGTTTCTACATTAAAAGAGCAATTTTGCTGAAAAATCTAATCTAATTTGGCTAGATACAGATCTAAAAATTTTACAAGAATCTTAAGTTTTGAAGATATTCTAACATTTTTGTCCTACCTAATTGTTTTGAAGGTCCAGCAAAATTATTTTTTAGATCTAGCTAAATTTTTAAGTTCTTTAGGAAAATTGCTCTTTCAGTGTAAGATGCTGACTTTTAATTATCTTCCTTTGCGAATATTTAACGTTATAATGGCAAGTAAACAAGATTGAACTGAATTATAGTTAACAACTAACGTGTCTCAAGGAAATAATACTGGAGATAAAAGTATCTGCCCTCAAGCGATACTTCCAGGTAATCCAATGAGCGAGTTTTCAATTTAAAATTCGATTCACTCTTTGATTCTATTTTCTTGCTGTCACGACCTCTTGCGCTGCGTGCAAGTACTACAAAGCATCGTCAGAGACAGATTACGTAAAATAAATGTCGAAGACGACCGGGGTTGTTTAATTATGCACATGGAAAGTACAGAAAACGAAGCAACCTACAATGGCAATCGACAATGTTAAGACAACGAGACATAAAAGCAAATATGTAATCTAAAAAAAAAAAAAGGAAAGAGAAACGGTCAAACGTTAATTCGGGCAAACGTAATTACCGTCTGATCGAGAAACTCGTAACCGCTCATTATCATCTTTCCGTTAAAAGGCAAGATTCTTCTCGTCACTATTATCTTCTCTCTCACCTTTTACGAGAAGTGATGGCCTTTCTAATGGATGCCGATCGTGTGCATGGGTTCGCGGTCGTGAACACGCACTCTCTCTTCCACGAAGAGACGCGTCTCAGCGTCCGTCTCGTCGTCTCACTCGACGCGGATCCTGAAATTATTAGCTTCTACGCGGCGCAGAAGCCCGGCCGGCGCGGCGCATACGGCGCAGTAAAAACTGCATAGCCGATGCAAGGTGCGACCAATCATTTTCGGGGGTCGTGAGGCGAAGGCGAAAGAAATTGCCGGGCAAGCTGTGTGCACGGCGTTCGAGAAAAGGACTCGTGGCACCGAACACCTGCTGCTCTCTCGGCCAGCGTTATACGATGCTCAGGAACGCTCGCAAACCACAGCAGCAACGGCATACCTTCCTCTTCTCGGGTCCCGTCTCCCTCTCACATCACATTTAAACATTTCCAAAGAATCAGCCAACTCCGTCGGATCGGCCGGTGTTCTCGGGCGTGAGAATCAGGCGGGGGTGGAGCGGCAGGAATTTAGTAGTTTTTTTCGTCGAGTGGTTATCACTCATCTCGCCGCTCGTCGCAACCCCCTCCCCCCCCCCTCTCCTTCCCCGTTAAACACAATGCTGCTAACGCCTCGTGGACCAGATGGTGGTCGTATTAAAAACTTTTCGCGATTATGATTTCTCGATTTCAATGGTCAGACACGTGCCGCAGTCGGCATGGGGGAGATCGGTCGCCTATTCGTACTGAATCTTGAAAGCCCCACGTGTAGCTTTATGCCTTTTCGAGGCACGATGTAATTCGCACGCAGCGGATTTTTCTACAATACCCTCTTTCTCTTTGACTAGCCGTAAAGATATAATACAACCTTATAAAAGTGTCACGTAACAACGCAATAAAAGTATTATAATATCGATGGAACGGTGATAAAAACAGCGTTCTAAATATAACACACGATAGAAAATCAATCTTTCTTTAGAAATAACTTGCGGTAGCAAATTTATAGACAATATAATCTTTTTTTTATCGTTTTTCTCTCGATACTAATTTCAAATATGATAAAATAAAAAAAATTTTATATATATATTGGGTTGTCCGAAAAGTTCATGCCGACTAACTTATATAATTTAATAAATGTATACTAAAATTTAAATTTTCTGCGTTTCAACTTTCCTTCAACATCGGCACGAACTTTCCGGACAATATATATAATATATATATATATATATATATATATATATATATATAATTTTTATTGTTATTTATATGTATATACATGCAGACAAACATACATTCATCATTTACCAGTTTTACACAAACTTTTTTTGTGTGAGTATGAATAATAAAACGGAAAAATATTTTGTAGTTTATAAGAATCAAATATAAATGCAAATGTAAAAATGGCGAAACAAACATAAAAGATATAGTCAAAAAAATTTTGTAACGGCTGCAAATATTAATAAAGTATTTATAAGAATTTATTATTATTAAATTTCAGCAGTGTATCGAGTGCAATACATCTTCTCTAATAATCTAAATGCGCTATTACAAGAAAATATGCATGTTTCGACCGTCGAGTACTTCATTTACTAAAAATAATACATCAAGAGGGACCATATATGGATCAGGATATCTAGAGACTTACTCCCTCCCCTCCCCCTCCTTATTCGTTAATGTTTGGATGATGATGGACCGCCGACGAATAAATTTCCCGACGAGTCGGTGGAAGCGCGAAAAGGAGAGACGCATAGCCAGCGACGATCACCGACACATCCATGCTGTATCCTCCCACGAAATTTACGAGGTCTATTTTAAATTCATAAAGATATTTGTATTCCCAGTCGTTGCATAATCGTGCATTCGGTCATTCTACGACGCGTAGAAATTCCTCGACGTCACGATGTAAGCGAATGAAACAGTATACGGCATATACGGCAGATTCACATGAGAATCAACGGAATGAAATAATAGAAACATATTGAGCAAGTCTCTCGACGCGAATAATTACTATGATTTGAATGCGGAATAACACGGTGATATAATATGTTAAATTCCATAAGCGGAAATTCTAAAAATAATCGCAAAAGAACCTGACCTCAAAAATATACGTTTTTTGCCTATGTATTTCGTAGCCCCCAAATTTTGAATCGAATTTGTATGCCATGCGATGCTATGATGGAATATTAATTTAAAGAAAATTTAAGCTGAGCATAGAGATAGTTTTGAAGGAATATACAAGGAATCAAAAAATTATCAGATTCCTAATATTTTAATATTGTTCAAGTACTATAGATATAAATTATTGAAACAATTTAATTTTGAATGAAAACTATTTTGTTTGATCACAAAAATGTAGTTTAAATGCAATCAATTGCATTTCTTAATTTAAAGAATCAATTTGGTTGGATTATTTCAATGATTACATTTATTAAATTTAAAAAAATCTTTGTCTCTGTGTACTTGCTGACAATTTGAGTTAAAGACAATTAATCGCAATTTCTTTTTTTCTCTCTATTTTATTTTCAATTTCGAAATGTATTTTTTCCAGAGTTCGAATATTGACATGCATTCATGAATTCTAGGCACTGTGCCTAATGGACGAAAACGTCAAACTGTACTTTGAAGGTGCTTAATATTATCCTGCCGGAGGGCAGAGAATTGTCTCTGTCTTGTTTTATCTAGAACACTGACTGCACAGACAACTTCTAAGTCGTTCCGAAGTTCGCGAGTGTAAGAGAATTTTCGCCTGTCGCGTTCTCCGGAAAGTTAATAAACATTAACAAATCGGCTCTCTTGTCGCGTAATAAAGCGTCATAAAATTTTCCCGACGTGGATGTTTTCCGCGAACGAGCAATTGCACGAGGCGACGCGATGGGGCGTAGTGGCGGTAAACATAAATCTCGTAAATGGAAATAGTTGCCGTATCCCGAAATTAAATCGACCGGCGACATTTCGGACTGTTTAAGTACAATGGGACACGAATCGCAATTCCAGGCGACAGACACGGCTCGGTTAGCTAGATAAATGCCATGCCGCAGTTTCGTGCGCGGTTTCTCTCGCACCGGGCCGCACGATGTAGTAGCGATGGCATTCAAACCAATATCTACCCGTAACTTTAGAGAGCGAGCTGACAAAATAGAAACACTGAGTAGGAATAGCTTGCGCAGCAAGTTTGAGACATTTCCATTAAAAAGCAGTTATACTATTTCACGTATTCTCGCATTTAATTATGATAGGTAGTTATCTGATGCGAATGATACGCGCGTTAAGTAAAAGATTGAAGTTTTGAAAAGTAAAAATGCAGATTCTATTACTTGACTATCCATCACGTATCTGCATCAATGTAAATATTTCAAACTTCACATCTACGTTTAACTATAAATCTATCACAATTATGGAATATTTGAAATCCCTCTTGTGATCTCAAATCTAAAATTTATTTTTATAAATCGGTTTACATTACTCTCTCGTTACAAAAAGTATAAGTATTCGATATCTGCAGAAAGATGATTCAAAATACTATAATTCAGAATGCGCGCGCTATCTTACAATTTGGCACGATCCCAGCCGCGCGTTAATCGATTTTTCCTTCTAGACTTTCCCGCTCACGTGCGGAAATTACACGCGGTATAAGAACAAACGTATAAATAATGACGCGAAATAAGCACGACAAAAACATCGCAATCCCTCATCGATTTAATGCGTTGCCATGGAAGCGACGGAAGGAAAAAAACTGTACCGCGGATGCGGTAAAAGCCCATTGCATACAAATTTATATAAGAGCATAAGTATGGCGCGTGGCCGTCTGGACCAGCAAGATGCCTTGAACAAGCCACCGTATTGTTCAATACAACATAATGTAAGTGTGTAGATAATGAATGAACAACAAAATTCAAAAAAAATGTACTTAATATTTTTTTACATTGGATTATGCATAATAAGAATGATAACGCAATATATCCATTATATTATTTCATTATTAAGCATTTACTTGATTTCTACGTTGATAATATAAAATTTGCACGCGGTTGTAATTTTGCGTCGTAATAAATAGAAGATTCTTTTCATTATTTAAGTAAAAGAAAATACTTCAGTAATTTAATTCTCAAAATCCTATTTATGTATTAATTAATTTTCGCCATTTTTTATACCCTTGCAGAATTATAGGTAATTTCGTTTTACGATATCTTACATCTGGCAATTTATAGATGCAATATTACTTTCATAGCACGTGTGTAATTTCACGGTGCATAGACATACGTCTTACATACTCACGCGAAAGCCGCGTCGTCAAACTCGTAAGAATTCAGCGCGAGGATGGTCTAATAAATATTTCTTGAGCGGGCGATGCCTCGATGTACACCACGACGTATCGCGCCGCATAAAGGGAAGATAGGTATACTCGAACGAGAAAATGTTACCGCCAGAGATCCACCGATGTCGTGCCACATTGGTTGCTATACATAGGTAAACGTAGGATGTACCGGAAAGTTCAGGATGCGGTGGTCTCAAGATTTCGGTGCTACTAAAACCCGGGCGTCGACTTCACCACGAAGCCGGTGGAATAGAACGTGCCTTCTCCCCCGTTTCGTTATCTTGGTCACGTCCCGTCTGGACCCGTGAGCGCGTTTCCTCGGAGGAAAAGAGATACTCGAATATTTGTTGCCTGAGAATCGTACGGCCATCTATAATCGCCGGTATCTGTATAGATAGGATATATCAGACATCGCATAGTTTTCTAGACGACGCACACACAACCATAGACAATATAATAGAAGTCGAAATGGAAAGAACTGCGAGTGCCATGATGTCGTGAAGTTTCGTG
>NW_012130066.1:2762422-2766874 GCF_000143395.1 Atta cephalotes
TCGAACGTACGTAGTAGTGTACGTAGTAGTTACGTAGTGTCTATATAATAATAACTACTATATATATATATATATATATATATATATATATATATATATATATATTAGATTAAAAGTTTGCATATTAATAATTTAAATAAAAAATTTGCAATTGTATTGTACATATGAAAGCTATAATTCTATGAATAATTGTGTTAATAATTAACGAGATTTCTCTGGATTATTTTTATAATTCGGATATTCGTGTTTTTTTCATTAAGTTTTGCAGAAACAAAAACTATAAAATAGTATAAAAATCAATATCTATTGTCGTGCGATAACGTTTAAAATTTAAAAAAATACGGAAATTGTACGGCAGTGGTTTTAAATTAAAAATAATGCACGCTTGTTTATATATTGTTAAAAAAAAAATAAACAATGCAATAGTAAATGGTAAACACTGTTAAGTAAACAAATCTTTTTTCGGTTCAATTTTGACAAGCAAAATATACTCGTAACTACCACAGAAATCAAACCTCGAACGTTATCCATTTTATGCTCGATTTATCAATAAACACAGGTAAACGATCCACTATGTGATTTTTGCCACTGCAAGCTATGATTTGTCAGATTTTTTTTTCGCAGTATTGAAACTTTTCGGATGTATCGGAGTTTTGATATCAACAATTAAATACCAATCTCTTTCTTTAATGTATGCCTGACAAGTCGTAGATCCTGCCACCGACACATAATCACGAATGTATTAATTCTCGTGTTGAAAAGTTGCATGACAACTGATGAATTAACTCCCGATTCAGCAAACCAGATGCGCACAAAGACGCCGACAATCCCAGTTTCATTTGATATGCGAGGGAATGCTCTCACGCGATCTCGAGCCGTCTCGTGCATGACGGGCAACTCTTTGCCCGGCAATGTCGCGAGCTGCCGGCGCCGGATGTCAAACGAACGAACGCGAGATAGCTGTTAATTAATGGGCGACGGGAAATACGGGCGTGACAGCAGAAATTTCGTCGTTATATACGCGTGTAAGGATACTGGGGAGAAACGTAGGACAGGGTAGAAAGAAAAGAAAAAAGAAGAGGAAAGGCGACGAAGAGGGAAGGTGAGAGATGCAACGGTAAGACAGAAAGGTGGAGAAAATAAAACGCGGAGCGGGAACGGAAGGGCTGGAAACGCGGAATACATTATACCCCGGAAAAAGAATGAATCATACCGCTGATGGAATAAGCACTACCGAGTGCGACGGCCGCAGCAATTTGTAGGAGCCGACGTGCCGGCCGAACGGATGGCGATACGAAAACGAGAGAAAAAGACAAAGTTGAAGATTGTTGGATGAGAGACAGAGAAAGAGAGGAGAAAAGGAAGAGTGGGGAGAAAGAGCTCGATGAGCCGGCGAAACTTATAATGGAATCATCCTTCTGACCTTACTTCACCTAAGGAAGCCGCCGTGTAGGCCATAGAAAACTAGTTCCCAGTAATTCTTCCTTTGATGCGAACGTTGCATCCTCGCGTCCCTTCCTCTTCCTATCCTACCTACCTTCCTAGGTGAGTCGCCACTCATGCCGCGACATACATTAGATACATACGCCGCAGTCAATGGAATAGCGCTCGACCGTAAACTTGACACAATTGCCGCTGCGACGTAACTCAGGATCAGCACAATGCTGGGCGTATACCTTCTCTCGGCTTGGCAGACAGTATGGAGTGACCAGACGAGAGCGAGCGAGACAGATAGATGAGAAGAGAAAGACAATGCAAGAGAGGGGACAAGAGCATGGAAAGGTACGAAGATAAAAGAGATCTGAGGAAAGGTGAGACGCTTCGACGAGGAAGGTGGATATCTGTTACATCAGTGCAACTTTTTGCTGATGAAGTAAAAACGGTTGCTCTACAGCGCAGTGAGAGCAAATAAGAATAGTAAAGCTAAATTTTATCAGGATATCTATCATCAATAGGATATGCAACAATGAATAATTGGCTAAAGAGTACTAAGTCAATGTAAAATTAAATGTTTATTTTATTCTACATTTACTTTCATCAATTTAGGGCGTAAAATTATATTTTTGTACTCCCTATGAAAATTATAAATTGGCAGCGAAAAGAAAATGTTAATATTAAAAAAATGATCATTATAAAGATCATTATTTCAAATAAACGTTAATAACAGTCGAATAATGTGTGGAAAAAGCTCCTATGCGTCCCTTCATGTATGTTTACCATCACTTAATATCCGTCGAAGCTGCATAAATGTTTGCTGGAAAAATCGCAGGATGCAGATCGTGTGCTATTATATAGCGATTTTGGCTTTCTTGGCGTAAACAGAAAGAAAGGCAGGGGGAGAAGACAAGGACGCAATGTGTGGGTGAAGAAGAGGAAAGTGAAAGAGATATCCCGATCGACCGCGGCGACGAGGAAAGAAGAAAGGTGGAACCCTATTGAATCGGTCCATAGGTTTACTGCCATTATTTTCCCCGTACACCAGCCCTATTGTATCGGGGCGTGAGGCTGCGGAGTGAGCATCTGCCCTCCCTCTGATCCTCTTCGCACGGCATGCACCCGCTTGCCGCTTCCATTCCCCGAGACCACTCGAGGCTGCTTTTTGTCCAATCATGCGCGCGAAATATTGCCGCCACGGGACAACCTCGACGGTCGTTGCAACGAAGAGGGGAAAAAAAAGCAAGGAGATATCACTCGCCCGACTGATGCATCCTGATAGTGTTGGGTCGATGGCAAACACGTTACGGTACGCGTTATTTTCAAAAAGCTGGAGAGGTGAGATTGGCTACTCATCTTCTCTCAGGTATACTCAGGAAAATTGACCCTTTTTATAAACGCAGTCAAATCCAAATGGTGCGAGATAAATCCCGATTTCAGCCACTTTTTAATGTGCACACTCGTGAATTTAACCGATGCGGCGAATTTATGCACCGGTAATCGAGTTTTCGCCGAGTACGTTTAAAGCCAAGCTTCATTATCGCTCATTTTTGACCGTGTTACGTTTCGCGTTTCGTGTATAATGGCGTGAGTTTGTCGCATTAATGAGTGGCTCCGTTATTTACGTACAATTGAAAGCTTCGGATTTCATTTTACAAAGAGAGATATTTTCATGTATCTCGATGACGAGTATACTCGATTGATGTCACGATAAATGATATAGATAAATTTCATATAAAACATAAAAGAAACATATAGGATTTTTCAGAAGATATGATATGAATATGTGTATATTAAATAAATATTATATTCCAATTTCAAAATAAAAAGATATCACGTGTTAAAATAAATAAAATTTCTTTCTTTATATACACACGGTGTTATATATCTTAATTTATTATTATATCTTTTACATTCTCACTCTCGATCATCTTAAATATTGATTTGAATGCACTCGTATTATTTAACGTGTGAAATTGTTTAAAATAAAAAAATAAAACAAACTAGAATGACACGTTAAAAAATATTTCTGAGTTAAAAAATATTAACTCGCTCAAATGAAAAATAAGCCAGAAATATAAAAATAACAAAATACAGAATTTTTCTTTTTATTTTTCCTAAGATAAATATAATTTTTATAAATAACAAAAACAGGTCTATATCGTTCTTTTATATGTTGAAAGATTTTTATAGCTCGGCAATAATTATCTCACATAATGTAAATTTATTCCCATAATGTAAATTAAAAATGCTGGAGGAGCTATAAAAATACTGTAAAGTCAAGATTAGACATATGGTATGTTTTCTAAGATTATATTATACATAATGTATTGCTTTCGAAATTAATTAGTGCATTTATGACTTTTTCGCACAAATAATCGAATGACTATCGAGATGTAGTTGTTTCTACCTCGCTGTTCCGGCTCCTGTTTCAATTATATCGCCCCCGCGTTTGCACAATTACACGTGGCTTTATGGCGTCCGTGTATGGCAAAGTTCGATCGTGTGGGCGACGAGAACGGAGGATGATACCACGAACAAGGCGAACAAACTTAGTCACCTCTACAATCGTGAACACACCGACGGATATCAATGGACCGAATGGCGCCGAGCGCGGAAAATTTTGCTCCGACGAATCTGCTCACTTTGCGTCTCTTACCGAAGAGAATCGCGAGTTCCGTTGGAACGCAAATTTTTATGCTACCGTGCGCAGCATTGCGAACGACGATCGTAAAATCAGAAATTCTCCGTAACGAAATGCTATGCAAACTGCGCGTACGATGGTCGCAATTATGCGCGGTTCTAACGATTATTGTGCGCCAGGCGCAACTCTGTTACGAGATTACGAGACTGTCTCGTAACACCTGCCTAATGCCCGCGACCACTACACCATCATGTAAAGTAATCCTTGTTTCACCAATCTCATGCGAGACGAACAATGCCTCGTTGTTCGTCCGCTTCCGTTCCCTTCGCCGTCTTTCATCTCGTCTCTCATTCTCTCCTCCCCTCTCCTCCTCC
>NW_012130066.1:2767771-2779550 GCF_000143395.1 Atta cephalotes
TCTCTCTCTCTCTCTCTCTCTCCTCCCTCCCCTCCCTCCTCTCTCTCTCTCTCTCTCTCTCTCTCTCTCTCCTTCCTTTTCCCTCTTTCCGCAGAATACACGGTTCTCGTCGCGTTGACTCGACGAATAAAAAGAACGGTGCGACATTGTGTAAAAACCGGTACGACGAATCGTTGTTCCGCGAGATTTTGCGTTATCGCACCGTGATTTCCTCCACAGGCTAATCATCCGCCGCCAAGCTGGTTTCTACTAGCTCGTTTTCTATGCCGTTACTGTGCCTTATTAATTACGGCGGCACTCGGCATGCATATCCCGCGGTGTAACGCCAATTAATTTCCCCGAGCACGGGAATTAATGTCAAAGGGAGAATGAAAACGTGGAAGGCAATTGCTAGCGACGACGACATTTCCACGTAAATATCGTGCAAGAGCTCGCCTGGAAGGGATCTCGAGACTCGCTTCAAACAGTTGTTATTCAATAAAGATTCATTAATCTACGAGATTCTAGGGCGATCGATTGATGGATTGCATACTCATTAAATATTCCAATTTGAACTGCTTAATATTTCATAGTCGCATTGGCCCTTGACTTACATTCAAGAGAGTAAAACAAGAAGATCGTAATGAGTTTGGATTATATTAGTATTACGTCATTGAATATTGAAATATTTTCAGTTTTTACAGTATTTCCAATTATTAATAATATAAAAATATACAAAAATCAGATGACTGTTTAATTTTAATCTCTTGAAAGTATTGAACGACAAGCGTCTTCTTCCTTAGTTAAAGAGAATTTGCACGGAGCACTTATTTTCCATAAATGTAAATATACTCTGGAGCGAGAGAGTAAATATATTAGACGTGAAACGTTATTCCCCGGCGTACGAGCTCTTTGTACAAACGAATGCGCAAATATATACTCAGTTATTAATTAAAGCAGACCCATAAGAGAAATAGAGTTTCCCCTCTATTTTCTTTAAAATTTACGCTAACGACATTAGTTTTGTTTCCACGGTTCCCACCACGCGGTCCCCGGTTATCTCCACTGCAGGATCTCATTTCGCTTCACACTTTGTTCCTCTCTTGAAACCCTCGAAACTTTGGATTATGAGTGCTTGTGAATTCAGCTTGAAAAATCAATCGAAACTTTTCTCGGTTTTATTCGACCGCGGCGCGAACCATTGATACTCCTTAAATTTGTACTTAAGAATTCCGTTACGTGCTACATGCCTGGACTATCGAACTAGAAAAGAAATAATCGAAAAAAATATAAGTTTCACGGTATTTTTCTATCATTCTTCCGTAATCGTTTAATTTCGTTGCAAATGTATTCGCTTACATCATTACATTTATTTCTTTTTAATAAATACTACATGTATTAACAAGTCGTTTGAACATATCATCTACATTTTAATTCTTTCCTTTCTTACTTCCTTTCTTATTTAAAACTAGATATTCGCATCGAGTATCAATTCAATTATCTGGGAATACTAAAACAAAGACCATGCTTATAATATATGGAAGGAAAGCAGGAAGAAAATGCCGCGGGAAATATATTAAAAAGTATCTAACGAGCCCCGAAGACACGCACGCGGTCCAAAGTGAAACGGATGGAATGAAAATTACATAGTGAATATAATAAAGCGCAGATCATACGGAGATCCGAGCGTAATTTCGTCCGCGGGCTCAAAGACCCTAATGACGACTCGTTCTACCGCGAGTAGCAAGCATATCGCGTTTCGACTTTTCGCTTTCGCTGTAATTTTTTCCCCGTTTGCCTACGCCTGTAAATACCTTCGAAACATTTCCAGCATTTTTTCCAATTAGATTATATCCAGGAAAACGGCGTATTTTACGTGTATCTTTTTACCATTTTAGCAGACTAGTCAAATGCTCTTTGTGCTTGTTGGCCCCTATATATCTTATGTCATTCACGTTGAATATGTTGCAGTCGCAAATATAAAAACGCTATAGCAGAGACCGCGTATGCCACTTTACAAATTTCTGACAAACAAAGACAACAAAGATATTTTCATGAAAGAAGTGGATATGTAAAAATTCTATTTCTCTTCGCTTCTCTAAAAGTACGCATCGTTTTTCTGTCGGAGAACATTTGTGTATTCTTGCATGAGGTATATAGTTACGTAGGTGAGTCATTTTTGGAAAGAGTATTTCATATTTTGGTCGTTTCACTTTATACACTTAGATAAAATGAATGAAACTCCAAATAAAAAATTCTTTTTGATATTACAATTGCTAAGCTTCAGCATAGAGAAATTTTACAAACGTTAAGTAATATTATAAAATTATTTCTCTACTCATATGGCTCTCGTGCAGACGGCAAAATTATGCGGCTGTTTTTCCCGTCCGCTAACGCAAATCATCCGCTCGCGTTATTTTTTTACGCTCGATGTCCTTCGGCGAATGTCTTGTTACTTCTGCATTGTTACCATAAAACGAGGATGTTATGATAGGCACCGCGCTCCATTTTGTGGATTCCCAAGGAGAGAAAACCATGCAAGAGAATGACGAACTTTCTTTCTCTTTCTTTCTACCTCATCTTTTTCTTTCACGTTTGCTGAGCTCCCACCCCCTGGAGGCATCAGATCCTGCTCACGCTTATCTTACTTTCAATGGACGCAGAAAATTCTCCGCTTCCCGCTTGCTCTTTTCAGGCATCTCGGCCAGACTGACGCTACGGTGACAGGTAAGAGAGACGGCAATTGAAATAACAAGAGAATGTTAAGGAGGAAGCCGGTATGAGAACGAGCGATGTAGAGGCCACCTTGCCGAGCAAATCCCAAAGTTTCTTTGAAAAGAATCCATCGCGTTGCACTCGTCTTCCGTCCTAGTTACGATTGCAAAGCGTTCTCGAAAAATTTGTTCCTTTTCAAACCAATTTCACAATGTAGCCGAGATCTGATAAGTTTGCATCTTTTCACGTGAATATCAATCGTAACATCTAAGTAGCTTGATTGTTCAGCGCTTGAACAACCGATTGTGGATAATTTGACTAATAAATAGATCTTCATAGGTTCTTCATGACTTTTTTAGCCACAATATCCGTATTTTTGTAAATGTTTATCAATCACGAAAATGATGATAATAATAGTTGAAATTATCGATCGCAAATTCATTTTAACACACTTCTTTCATATTTGATTTGAAAAAGTTTATTTCCTAAATATGAACAAAAGTTGTACAATTTCTTAAATAAAAGAAACATTTCTATTTTTATTTAAAGCAATACTTGATAATATTCATATGCAAATTTGCAAATATATTTTTCAATCTCATAAATTATGTGCTAATTTGAATTAATGGATTTGAAACGCAATCATAAATTGAAGCTAAAAATATCACAAATTACATTGCTCATCAATTTAATAACAATGCTAATAAACATCTTAAAAAACACTGTAAAGATTATTGAAAAAAAATGTCACCTTATACGGGAATCATTTTTTAAGTAAGAAATTATCTATCGTCAATTCTTAATATGTCCCTTGCGAATTTGTATATACGAATTTCTAAAAAAAAAGTCATCCAAATTTCATTCTTCTCTATTCTATAAATCTATTCTATAAATCAGACTTTCGTGTCGAAACACAAAGAAAAAAACCGTGTTGACTTTTAAATGCGCGTGCGATTCGTTACGTCGAAAGTCACTCGCTTTTCTGAAATCGTGAAATCACTGATACAGAAAATTTGATCGCCGAAGCTCGGACAGGGCTAACCAACATGAAAGCCAATGCAATCTCGACAGGAATACATCGGATAATTCGAAAATTTCCACCCCCATTGCACGGCCAATGAAGGGGGATGCGGCGTCTCTCATTGTTACATTCAGCTATAATAACAATGCGCGCCATAACAAATTCGTCGCTAGTGCGGTGCATAATTGGGAGAATTCCTCTCTTTCGCGCGAGTCTCTACGGACCTTTCACTCGTTCTCTCTTACTCTCACAGCTTTGTGTCGGACGTGGAAAATAGGAAAATATATTCCAGGATCAGCGTGAACGCATAATCTCCCAGTGCTAAGAGTAGTCATGGATCCCTTTCCCTGGCCGACATCGTTAAATCGGCCATATGCTTAAGTCTGGTCACGTTCGCGCACCCGCTGCTGATAAATTGATTGCGTTTCGGAATTCTCTTCGGCGCGTTGCAGCTGCTGTTAGCACAGCTCGCGACCGAATTTCCATCGGTGTGCTCCGTTATGATTTTATACGGAACTACACCTCTTCTTAATGTCACGCTTCACTGCCCGTTATGTATCCGCCGTTCAACTCATCGTCCTTTCTGCGATCAGAGAGAGAGAATTCTGGATTATGAACCTGACACCGTGGAAAGACGTGTGCCCTAGTTAAAAGTAAACGAGATACGTAATAATCCCGACACAACGTGGCATTTACCTAACTAACGACGGCGATGACAACAGCGGCGATGATGACGACAATGACGACGACGACGACGACGACGACGACGACAACGACGACAACGACGACGACGACATTGCAATGCGTCAGCCGCTCGCAGCTTCAGTAATTAGTCTGCCATTGCCGGTTGTGCAAGCCGTAATAGACTTGACCCGCCTTCTACATTCCTGAAACTTCGGCCGCAATATTGCGGCATTACAGTTGTGTTAATTACACGGCGGTGCGGCGGAAAATTGTCGCATTGCGTTGCGCATCACCTGCGTACGCACTTTGGAAAACCGCGAGTGAACGTGCGCGCCGCTCTACAAATCGCATAATTCACAATAAGAGATTTTTATTAACTTTCGGAACTAGCCAAATTCAAGATGCGCTACTTACGAAAACTTTTGTGTATGAAACTTCAGAAATATTAAGTAATTATGTTGTTATACATTTGTATAACGAATTACGTGGCCGGAGGGAAATTATTTTAAATTGTACGTTTTAAGCAAAATGAGAAACGGATAACACGACATTTCAGAATGATTAATTGAGAATCATATGCGTTGAAGAGAAAGGTGAATTGAGAAGGATTTATTATTACTCCCTTGTAACTCTTTCAGAATAATAAAGTTCAGTATCGAAAAATCATACCCTGAAAAGTTATCCTTTTAATGTATGGAAATAGCTGCATTATACAGATTGTAAACGCTTTTTATTTTTGTTAAAAATCGAGGTACTTTTGTGACAACACACAAAAAGCAGACGCAAGACATTTGAAAGAGATTTATTCTGCCAGCATAGTGCAGCAAATTATTTTAGTTTTAGAAATAAAACGGCATGTATGTAGTATGTATGCACACACACACACACACACACACACACACACACACACACACACACACACACACACACACACACTATATATATATATATATATATATATGGAGCAGCTTCGCACGTTGTTTTCAATCATAACATACGAAACCCTTTTCTCGCTCGGTATTCGTGTTAAGGCTGGCCTCTCGGCATGCTCGCGCGCTAACTTCGTTTATTGCGGAATCGAGAGCGAATTAACTCTGATATTTGTTACGTTGCCCCTAACCGGTGCGGATCCGCAACGCGTAAATTGCAAATTAACTCTAACTCGAAAATTTGTAAATCACGTACGGGAGAGTCGGCGGTACGCTTTTGCGGAACGCGTACGTGAGGTAGCGTACAAAAAAGATTTGTATCCCTTGTTCTCTCATACCGCCGCCCAGTATGCACCCACCTTATGGTGGATGGGTATCGATTTATGTGCGGCTATGAATCCACCGAAAATTCATTTGGTCCCTTTGCGGTGAGTCACATCCGTTCCTTCGACACTACTAAGTCGGCGAAACGTTAGGGGAAAACAGCCATATACGTTGATATATCACTGAGTAGCTCGTAAGAATACTAAGAGAAAAAAAGAGAAAGAGTCAATGTAACCATATTTTATGATGCCGGCATTTATATCCATAACCGTTCCATTCTGCATCGCATCGATCGCGTGTAAAAAAGCACGTGTAATCGCGCGAAGCTTCATTATACATTCATGCATATCTTTATGAGTGTAAATACATCGATGGTACGAATTTCAGCACGTACAAGAAGAATCCATTAATACGGCAAATATTTTGCTATTAAGATCCACTGAACACAGAAGTTGAAGGGGGTTGACATAAAGTATACAAATCGCAAGGAGTGTCTAAAGGAGGACCGCGTAAATTTTTCAAGAGCTCTCCCCTCGAATCGCGTCATCGTTCCGGCGCGAGCTGTCGCCCGCCTCCATTGTTCAAGGAAAAGAGTCTCGAAGAGCAAAGGGCGAGTCAGAAACGCTAATAAAAAGGAGGGAGAGAAGCGTCGCGCGATAAGATGAAAAGCAGCACGAATTAAAAGTCGAAGTGGTCCTTAAGTGAGACGCGGAGAACCCGGCTATATACAGGGACGTGGCGGCATTCGCGACCAGAAAATCGAAGGGTGTTAAAGGGAAAGGATGCTCCTCAAATTGACCAAATACATCGCCAGATAAGCCGTTTAACGGCTTTCCTGGGAAGCTGTCTCACTGTTCTTCCGTGTCATGCGCGGGACTTGAGAGAAAAGCCGCGAAGCGACGATGACAGTGCCACGTACAAGTCGAGCTAAAAGCACCATAAAAGCGTTCTGCGACCTCCTCAAATATCGCGCAGATGCAGGTGTTTTATGGGCATACCGGTACAGCACTCGATAAGATTAGTAAAGATTCTAGGAAGCAGCCACATAGCGACGAGTCATCATAAAATCGCATAACTCGGTGCGTCACTTTTCTCCGAACGAACGAATCCGCATTTTATTTTGAAAGTATAACCGTCAATTATCTAAACTTTTATCTAAACTTTCTTCTTTATATTTCCTAAATGCGACAAGCTAACTATGTTTCGAAATATCTAAAGAAAATTAGTAAAAAGAATTTAATAAAAGGAGAGAGAGAGGGGGAAGGAGGGGAAGAAAAATATGATAGTAAGAAAATTGGGATAACTAATAAATAAAAAAAGAGGTATATCTATATAGAAAGAACTATGCATATTGGGTTACTATGACTGTGATAACATTTTTAAAATATGAATATACCTATATTGTTTCACTACTTATTGCATCTTTGTCTATGTCCTCGTTTTTATTGCTGGCAGGCTTTGTAGCAGCAGTTTTGCTGATGCGTAATCATTTGCAAGCTACTATAGTCTATTGTATCATATTTTATTCTATTAACATTAATAATCTATTTATAGTCTTGCCATAAAGTAAATTAAATTAAAAATAATATAATTAGAAATAATATATATCAATAGTGATGATATACTAAAAATATGAATAAGATAGAAGAGCAATAATAAGGATAGAAAGAGAATCAGAAAGTAAAGCAATAAGTATTAAAATAAAAAAACGCGCAAGTATGAATAGATAAATAAGATAAAAACAATATGTATTTGTAAATCAAATCCCCTTCTTGGCTACATGTAAATAGTATTTACATTACGAAGAGAATAAAATTCTATTTCTATTTCGAAATTTTACTCCGATTTTATCTTTAATAGATTCCTCGACTGATTTAAAATCATACTTTCCTTAAATAAAGCATCTAGATAATAGTTTCTAATTATTAACAAGATAAAATAGCAAAGATGACATACTGTTAGATATCCAAGGATAAATTAAATAACATTTTACTACTTTTATTATAACTCCCATGTCAAAATGTAAGATCTGTGGTTAATTTCAAAGTAACATCCATCTTAATATATGCACTTAGTAAATAATAAACTAAATTTAAATCACAATTTAATATATATTTTACATAAATTATTTTATTAATTTTTATTTAATTTCGATTGTTAATTAAATTAACGACATATTGCAGGAGCAGTGGCGACCTATAGAAATGATTAAAAATAATTCAAATTAAGTATAATTGACATGATGAATTTAATAGTGCGATATAGAATGGCACGTTAATTATTCGGGGATTCAGAATATTACAAATTGAAATACTATCTCGCACGCCAATCTCAAAGATTCAACTATCTCGTCTATCGACGACACTGATCATTACTTATCCATTCCACAGTGACGGTTGCATGTCGATGACACGTTTCTGTCACCGAATGTAAAAGTCGGAACCGATCTTCCGAATACGTACTGTACTTTTACGAGTGGTTGCATCGTTCGAAAAATGTCAACGGCGGACGTTCTCGAGTTTCTCCGGGTATTGTGAAAAAGGTGCATTCGTCGCCGGCTTATTTGACTCGTTTCGTACGCGAGCACCACGAGTTACATTTCCACTGACTTCCGACGGCAGCCCGCACTAAAGGCGAGTACAATGGCGAACAGCCGAAGAGAGAATAGGACCTCCCGAAGGTATACGACAGCAGGGTGTACAATTCGGAATGCATTGGCGGAAGAACGAAGAAGAAGCTCGCCGTAAAACACCGCGCGTCGAACCGACAATGAAAGGGCAAGAGGGCTCGGGGATGCTTCCGTACATTTTGCCGGCTACGACGATGACGGCAACGACAACGAGGATGACAACGACGGACAATGCATCCACAGTATTGGCGAGCGATATGCCAATCTCGGAAACGTAATACCATAGTCGCGTCGATACGCGAAAACCCTCGTCGTCCCTCGTCAGTCGCTCTTTCGGAATCACCAGGGACAAGTCTTCCGGATCATTGACTCATACTCTGAGATGTGACTATACGCGTAGATAACTTTCTATGTCTGTGAGAATCGATTCTTTCGCGAGTACACACGTACGCATGACCGAACATTGTCTGTGACGAAAAGGATTTTATCGAAACGGGAAGCCTTTTATAATATCGATTTTATAATATCAATTGGCATTTACATATTTTTTGTATTTCTATCTTTTAATTTAATTAAAGATAATCAAATAGATATCATTTAAATCAATAAATGTCTTTTAAATTAAATTAGTATAACTTCATTTCTTTAAATTAAATTAAAAGATAATTTTTTTATTAACTTATAAAATTTTAAAAATCAAATTACGCTAGTAAAAAAGCGCTAAACGCTAAGGATTTAGATAAAGGAAAAAGTAAATATACAGTTTCAACTGAAGGTATTAATTCAAAATTTTTAATAAGAAATTATTTTACGTTTTGTATCATGTTAACATAAAATAATCTGCAGTTATCAAGCATTTGAGCAAGTGGAAAAATCGAATATGAGATTTTCAGATGCTGTATTTGACGCAATTATTAGAAATTCTATTTTTCACTTCTTGATAAAATTTGATCGTTTAAGCAATTTAATAATTTAAAGACTAATGGACAATAAATAGCAATTATTATAATAGATTTTCACAAGTAATTCATTTACAATATTTTGTTATTAATAAATCTAATTAACAATAATATTTGAAAAAATAACGAGAGAAATGACAATAATACATAATGTTAATAAGTCTAAAATAAGCTTAAAATCGAGTAATATTCATACAGAATAACTCAAGATAGATCCGCAAAAAAATTTTTTATGCTCATTTCGTTTAGCTAAAAAAAAATTTTTTTGTGGGGGGCTGACTGACAGCCTATTTAGCCTCCCCCCTCACAAAATTTTTTTTACGGATTTTAAGAGTGCATAAATAGCGCATTATTATATATTTTATTCATTAAGATTTGATTAAATGGGGGAGGCAGCTAGGCATTTCTTAAATTTTAGAGGCATACTTTTGTCTCGTTCTGTTAATCAATTTTCTGCCAATTTCTTTTATTTCTAAGATGCTGTGATCTTCGTATTTTGATTAACGATGCAACTCTTTCTCAACGCGTTCATAATTGACGCTCAGATATAATTTTCTTCGTAATACGTGCAGCCATAAAGTTTATCGCGCAGTTTGTACAACGTGTAGAAAATTATAATGAGCGGAGTATATACTGTATATACTAAAGACGTAACATCTACTATAATTAATTTGGAGGCGCGCACGAATAAATAATCGATCCAGTAAAAAAAAATAATATATATATATATACACACACCAACACAAGTTCGCGATATTACAATTAATTCAAACGTAATTATGAAACTAATAATTAAGAAACTTGGGGTTCCTAGATGCTTGACCATTCCCATCGTTAGGTCTCGTCTCTCGCGATACATTTTCTCGCAAGAATTTCTGAGCATCGATTACCGGTTTGTTCTAGCTCACGCTTATTTACCTGCATCGCACGTACGAAAAACTCGTGCGCTCAACTACTCGAGCAGACCCGCGTCACTCTTATTTCCTTTCACGATGCGTGACTTTTAGACACGTAATCCATTAGATTATGTATACGAATGCTATTTCGGATAAGGCATGTAACGAAGCGTGGAAATCGTGCTGCTGCTGCAAAAATCAGCGCGAAATTAGCGCGGAAGCATTAACCATGACATGTAGCTTTTCCGGTTTTTCTAGGTGATGTAAATAGGATAGCTTTTAATGCATGCTGTATCGAAAAATAGGATTATATCTTCTCACGATAAATTCATGGTTGCATTTCTTTTTGAAGATAAAATCGACATAAGAGAGTGTTGTATTTTTGTTCTATTTTTGTTATGCACTGAATATGCACTGGAAGATAAAATAATGTAAGTGTCGATGTACTGTGTCTCTTAAAAGAAAAACAACCCGTATAATCTAATCTAAAATTATTCAAAACATTTTCAGGAGTTGTTCCGTCGTCAATTTTAAAGACACTATTCTTGAGAGACACGCGCCTAGAAGTTGGGAACATATTCAGCTGCACTTATTTTCCTAATATGACTAATTGTAAGACGTGACATGTATAAAGAGCGTATGGCCATCTCGCGCCTAGAACACCGAAATGTGGTTGAACCTATCTACGAACGTGCGAGAAACGAATTAGTATACAAATCACTTTTCAATTTCTTATTCCTTTTCTCTAAGAGAGTATGCAAGGTCGACAGGGAACCCATTTGTCTTCTGGACTCGGCTGTGCCCTTGTCAAGTACAGAACGAACGGTACAGGCAGGTATACCTACGATCGAAGATTCTACCTGCCGTTTCGTAGACATTTCGAGTACGTTCTTCCGTCGACGGGAGTTCTATTAAGGCATTTTACTTTGCGACCGCCCGGTGCTTTTTTATCTACGAAGATTGAAAAGCTCCGTGGCTCTGCCTTCACGATGACGTTATCGTCAGACGAGCAGTTAAATGGTTTCTCCGAAGGAGAAGGGGAAAGGGAAGGGGAAAAGGTCGTGAACGTTCGGAAAACCCATCACCGAAAATACGCGAGAAACTACCCTTAACGAATCCTATTCTACATGGTCGTAAGTTTCCGCCCGAAATCGAGAAAAGAGGCCGAATTCGACGACGATGCTACGAGAGCGAATTGCCGCGCGATGAGCGCTTAAACGCTCGTTACGGACTACTGTATGATAACTCAATCGATAAAAAGTTGTTTCCAGCAGCGACATCGTACATCATACTCGAAACCGAAACTGACAACGAAATCCCACCTTTAACGGTAGGCGTATGAAGCGCGATAAATCACGATAAAAAACGCGAAATCGTTTCTCTTTGTGAAGCTGGCGAAAGCGACTAGCGTTCTCCAGCTCCGCGTAACTGTCTCAAGATTTCGCAAATCGCATCCATTTGCGGTCTACCCGGCAGGAAGCGAACAGCTGCGGTACACTACTATGAAAATTTAGTTGGCGAGCTAACGTGACAATAAGCATTTCCACGTTCCGGCTAAATAACTTTACGTAATCCCATTGGGGGAGCAAAAAAAGAGAGAGAGAGAGAGAGAGAGAGAGAGAGAGAGAGAGAGAGAGTTGGTA
>NW_012130066.1:2779872-2799562 GCF_000143395.1 Atta cephalotes
GAGAGAGAGAGAGAGTTGGTATCGTTGCTTATCGACGCCTTAGCTTTTAATGGAAGCGTCGACCACGCAGGCGCCAACCTAGAAGTTTATGGGGTAAAAAGGGACCTTCCCGGATTTCTCCTAGTCTCTCTCTCGTATTTTCAACTCACCCTTTCGAGCCATAACCACCATTTCGCGCCGGAGCTCTCGGGTAACAGCTGAAACTGAAGCGTGTCGCGAAAAGTTAACGCGGCGAATGGTCGGTCACCTGATACAAAGAAAATCGAGAGCCTGTCTGGCAGTCTGTGGTCAGGGGAGAAAGGCATTGTTGCGGAATTGCGGGAAATCGGACGATCAATTGACTTTCCTAATTTTCTCGCGCGTCGCGCTGGCTTTAATGTAACGTCCGTCGCATTCGGCCTCCCTTTTCCACGTTGCCGATCTGCGTGACAGAGATAATTCTATTCGGCTGGTGATTACAAAGGCACGAGTCGGGCGGACGAGCAGGCGGATCACGAAATTACTCGTCATTTCCCGATGGGAGAATAGAATGCGAAATAAAATTGCTGTTAAATGTGCAATAATGAGTTATTTTAGACAATTATGTTGTATTATGACCACTAAATGATTGTGGTTAAAATTTCCTTTCAGAGAATACATGAAAACAAAGAGAATATAATTCAATTTAATTTATTATATTAAATTAAATAAAGCAGAAAAGATTTTTATTACTTCTCAATAAAGACAAAATGTTTGTTATAAAAATATCATTAAAAGAAAGTTTTTTGTAAGAAAAAAAGAATATTTAAATGGATGTAATAATCAAAATTTCATAATGTAATATTTAATAGCTTCATAGCTCTAGTAAATAGATTAAAATCCAGATTTAATTCTAGTAAATACGTATTTACTATTTGCTATTATTCCAGTTAATTATTATAGTAAATTCATAGAACAAAATGATAAATAGAGATATATTTGTTATATACATAGCAAATACAAACGTAATGATTATTGTATGTATTTGTTACATTTCTGTTTTTGTAATTATAAATTGTAACGAATAATATAACAGTCAAGAAATTAAATTTTGAAATAAAATAAGATATTTTGCAACGCTTTATTTTATAGCAATATAGAATAGTAGAATACAAGTTAATAATAAGTTGTAGGCAAGATATTTTAATGCTTTCTGAACGTGATCTTTTCTCTGTATTAAAATGTTGTATCCAACTTGCTCATATTTTACAAATATGATGAATTCTGAGTTAGAGTATTTGAGTTAGAGAACATAGCGACACTAGATAAAGTTTTTTTTACATTATTTTTTCTTGCACTTTCATTATCAATTTCACATTAATTTAGAAACGCTCATCGGTAAAATAAGATCGTCAAGAATACATTGCAATCAAATAAATTATTATATAATGTGTGTATATATATAATTATTATATAATGTGATTGCTACTAATCTATTTATATTAATAACGTGTAAAAATGCAAATAAAATTCATTACGATAATTGTCAATCGAATAATACGCAGGATTTTCGTCAGATTGATTGCAAAAATCGACATTTAAGAAAAACGATTGTCGAGTTTACACCGTTTACGGTCTTTTATGCTTCTGACAGGGGACCGAATTCGGACAAAGCAGACTTAATCGCTAATTGAGTGAGAATAGTTATGAGAGCACAAATGGTCCGGACGATTGATGGACTTTCCTAGTTCACTGATCGCTGGCGGACATGTAACGACGGATTTAATGCGACTTTTCGTATATTTCCCGTCGACCCATATGTTCGCGCAAAACCGACCATCGAAAGATGACCTCATTCATGCCCCCGATCACAATAGCGCAAAATGTGTCGCCGTTAAATGGGCTACAGGTCGTGTAGAAGCGCGTTCAATGGCACGACTACCGCCTCGTTAGCCTGTCGTTTAGGAATTATATATAATTTGAACTGTTACCATTATGTACGTACGCGCGCTACTCGGCGCTTTTATGGGCACGCGAACATCGATTATGAATTCTATTGGATTAACGATGAACGACTTCGTACTTAGCCAACTTTCCATCGTAAGTATTCAACAACCGGAAGCAACATTACTCTCATTTTAGGATATACAAAAGCACGTTATGTACACGATCTTTCGAGAAAGGCTATTGCTAAAGAAGATAATATTTACTATCGTACTATATTAGAAATTGTATGATTCGTATGAGTATCTAATAATATATATTATTTTGAATAAGATATATTATTTTGTTTTCTAGAATTAGTAATTAAGACACAAAAAATGTAAATTCGTAATTACGAATATCCTATGTCCAATCACAGCTGTATAATAGTTACAAATATTGTTCATTTAACTAAAAAAACATTCAAGAGAAATAACAAAAATACCGTATGATGCATTTCGAGCATTATCTCATATTATTTATATTTTCCCCAGATTAATTCATAAATACTATTTCTAATTCTATTTATATACTATAAAAGTGCAGTAATAAACAATAATAATACTATCGGATATTATCTGTTGGATAAGATGTACGATAGATATTCATATGCAAATCTGCAAATTCATTAGATATAATATGTGTACGATGTAGAAGATCAAAATTCGAAGATATAATTTTAACTATTTCTAGATTTATATAATATCGAACCAGTTTTTTATAGAATGTTGATGAAAATCTTGTTTTATATGTTGCTTCATATATACAAACACGGGATACAATTTATAAAACAGGCGCTGTTGTATGAAAAATATTAGCGTGTATACTATTCTAAAAATGAAAGAATGTGCTTTTTTTTCTCTCACCTAAATAACGGCAGTTCTACGTCCATTGATGATGCACCGGCGGTGGCGGCGGTGGCGGCAATGGCAAAGGTCTCTCTAAAACGGGAACCGGAGACACGTCCGGCATAGCGAACCTCAGCTTCTGCCAGAACAACTTGTCCCCCCATACCAGCACAGTGTGCGACGAGATTCTCTTTTTAAGATCGGCATCAAGATCCCGTGGGCACACACCGCCCACCAGAAGCAAAATTACCGACCGACCCTTTCCCTTGAGAGCGTCCCTCAGGGCCGCCTTGAATTCAAATCTGGACCACTCGCCATGCAGAAAGTTCTTCGACAATACGAGAATAGTGCGCCTCGAAGAATCGGCCGCCTCGGCTACGGCGTCAGCAACATTGCTGCCGGCACCAAGATCTCGATAGTGTAAGCACAGCCTATATGAAGTTTCAAGACCCGGCACGAGAATCGTAGAGACGAAGGCCTCGTCGACCGCAGAATAGGAGATGTAGGCGTCGAATGGTTTCTCCTGATCCTCGAAGGCTGCGGTTTTGTAGCACGCCCGTAGACCGCATCTGCTCGCGGCCCAGGTTCTCAGAGTACGACGATGCCTGATTGCGCCGCACACCAACGCCACCGCTGCGAAAATCAGCACAACTGTGGCTAGCAGTACCGGTAGATAAGCTTCCAGCGGATGCGTCTCGACGACGGAAGTCGTGCCCGTTAATGCCGCGCAATTTATGACCGATCCATTCGCTGGAAGAGTTATGGGTACGCCTAGAGAACAGGTGACGCTTTGCCAGTCGTTGATCTTCGCCTGATTGCGGGACATCCACTCTCGTACGCGATCCAGGTACGAACATTCGCAGTTCCACGGATTACTAGACAAACCGATGTCGACTAGATACGGATTTTGGCCCAATTGCCAAAGAGCGAAAGTGCCGAGTCGATTGTTCTCCAAACGCAAGACTTCTAGCTGGCGTAATGGCAAGAACGTACCATTATCAATATATGTTAACAGGTTATTTTGCAGATAAAGTTCCTTTAGATTTTCTAAAGGCATCAACTCTACGCCATTAAGAAAACTTATCTTGTTGTTCTCCAGATGTAGCACAAGCAGCCGCTTTAAACCACTGAAGGTATGATTGCGGATCGCGATGATGTTGCTGTCGTTCGCATAAAGGATCTGCAAGTTTTTCCGGCCGATGAACGAATGAGAATTCAATTCCCCGAAATTGTTCCCATCGAGATAAACCTCCGTTGCGTCCATCGGTAACCGACCTGGCAGTGTTTTGTAGCCTGAGCTGGAACAGTCGACGACATTTGCCGACCAGGACTGATCGTGATAACACGTGCAGTTCGTCGGACACGTCATCTCACAATCGCAAGCATCGAAGTCGCAGCAATGGCAGAGAGCGAAGCAGTGTGCCTTGTATGTGCACAAGAATTGTGAAGATTTTGCCTCCAACAGCGGTATAAACGACTTGTGACGATCGTAAGGTAATCTACAGTAAACGGACTCGAGATCCATCACCCTCGGATGCTGTCTCAGCGTAAGCGAATTGATCCTCTGCAACCACTCCGTGGTGCAGTCGCATATAAAGGGATTTCCGCCGATGTAGAACGCCGGAAGTTGTCTGTTAGATGGCATCGGAGTAAGCTGGAACGCTGAGAGGTTCATCTTGATAATCAGATTCGCGTAGAGATCCACTCGAGTGAGATTCGTCTTTGCGAAGAATGTTTGCGGCTCCACGGAGGCTATCAGATTATTGTTGACGAACAGCAGCTCGATAGAATCTGGAATCGATCGAGAATCTATCCTCGTTAGCCGGTTAAATGATACATCGAGCGTCTGCAGATTCATATTCCGTGGCGCTACGCCAAGATCTTCGATAAAATTTTTATGTAGATCCATCCATTGTAATTTTTCAGGCAAGAAGCTATAATCGAATTGCGTAATCATATTGTCAGACATGTTTAGATACAAAACACCGGGCGCGTTTATAAAGATGCCAGACATGTCCTGCAATACATTTGAATCCAATCGGATCGCTTGAAGTGCTGGATTGGCAGCGAATGCACCATTCTCCACGAATTCGATTCTGTTCCTGGCAAGATTTAAGATTTGCAACGCCGGCAATTCTACGAGATCCTCCTGCGTGACGTTAGTGATCTCGTTGCCGATCATCCTTAGCCCATAAAGACTTGACATTCCTCGGAAACCAGGCTTATTCAGGCTTCTGATCTGGTTTTCGCCCAGATCGAGGGTCCGTAATATCCTCATGTCTTTTAGCGCCACTGGTATGCTGTCAAGATTGTTGCCGGACAGATTTAAATCTTGCATGCTCGAGCAGTTCCGAAAAGCGTCCGGATGAATTCCCTCAAGCAAGTTGGAGTCCAAGGCCAACAGCGAGAGCGCGAATAATCCGTTCAGGGAATAAGCATCAAGATAAGTCAAACGATTGTGAGCTAATTCTAGGGTGTGTAAGTTGCTCATCGGCGCGAAAGTATCCGCTGATATTGAATCTATCTCGTTAAATTGGAGATTTAAAATTTGTAAGGTATAGAGATCTTTGAAAATTGTCGTATTTAGTTTGCTAATTCGATTATAAGATAGATTCAGGAGTACAAGGCGTATCAATCCGGAGAATGTTCCCGAGTCTAACCACGAACTAGTCAGAACGTTCCTTGACAAGTCGAGGGTGACTAGTTGATTCATGTTGGCCACCAAACCAGACAACAGCGCACTGATAGAGTTGTTTTGCAATCTCAACTCCTTCAGTGACTTGCTCGCATCCCGGAACATCGCCGTCGGCAAAGCGACGATTTTGTTCCCAGATAGGTCGAGGTTCTCAAGGGATCTAAGTCCGTGCAGAGCTCCGTCTGCTACCATGGAGATAGCATTGCTGGACAAATTTAATACTTTGAGACGTTTCAACGACGAGAATCCATTGATAGGCAACACGGAAATTTGATTATTCGACATGTCTAACGATTGCACATCCAGGGAACATGGAAGAGGAGCCGGCGTGGATTCCAATTGAATCCGTCTCGGATGCTGCTTTTCAGATATTTTTTCTTCAGTGACATCTTGAAATCCAAGTTCCGTAATGTCCTTCAACGAATTCCACGAGATGTTTAAAGTTACTAAATTCGATAAGGGGCAAAACAGGCGATCCGGTATTTGCCAGATATTATTCCATGACAGATCAAGTTTTTCAATCTGCGGCGTATTGTCAAAAGCGCCGCTTTCCAGTTCCAAACTGTATTTGGTTTTATGTCCATTCAGTGTTCTAACGGTCAGATTACGGAGATCGCGGAGACCGCTGAGTAGCTTGGCCGGCCAATGCATCAACTTGCATCCGGTCAGCTTCAACGACCGCAGCCGCCATAAATGAAGGAAGCTGTCCACGCTGAGTACGCCATTGTCATCTTCCTCATCGGAGTCCTCACACACGATATTCATGGAGGTCACGTACTCGCTCGTAACCTGAGAAAAGTTCGTCCTGAGCGAGTCGTTGCCCGTGTAATGATGCACGCAGGTGAGCGCGCCATCCTGGTGCAAATCCCACGAACAATAGTCCGGTAAATCGAGCTTTGGCGGTAGCTCACTGGTCACGGCGAGCACGTGGTATACTGGCACGAGCAGGCAGTAATAAGCCAACGACAGCGACAACGATCTTCTCCCGGGACCTTCGTGCCGACCGACGAGCCCACGCATCTTTAGTGAACTCGTTGCCTGCGCTTGGTACCGGTTTTCTGCTTCCTAATCATCACATGCCGCGCGACCGGGTCACGTTACCAGTTATTGTGCTAGGCGTCTATTCACGCTAGCCTGACCGAGATGTGTTACTGAAACTGTTCGCTCCGTCGTAGTATATATTCACTCCGATTCGATTAACTGTGAGCATTTACAGACTGATCATCAAGTATCCACATGAATCAAGAATATAATCGATTCATCGGTATAATTCTCAAAATCGTAATTGTTATAACGTAATTTTAATTATATCCAAGATTGTTTACACTATTTCACTTGATTTAGAGCATAGGATTTGTTCGGCGCGGCAATATTGAATATTTTGCACGGATACGGATGTTTCTTTACAGGCAAAAACAAGCTACTCTAGTGTTCGCGATGTTCTCTAAATTCCGGATTCGTCTTGAATTAAGTTTTTTGAAAACCGATCGACAGTGTTTATCGAGTTACGTCACGTTAAAGTCGTTTAACAAGCATCAACCCTGTATCAGAATGTTATCCACTTACGATGGTTCGCTGACAAACTAATGTCGCGTCTCGCTACGATATCCCGCATTTCGATCAGGGGGACGTGCTCTGTTATCCGCACGACATTGACGTCTCGTGCCAACTCCTCGAATCGCGTCCCGAGATGTGCCATTACAAGATCCCGCACATCACACTATTTCCTCGATGTCGATGTCGAAGCAAATATGCTCCGATTTCTCGATCAGAGTCCATTGATAGATCAGCCAAACTCCAAGATTCCAGAAGATGAGAGAGAGAGAGAGAGAGAGAGAGAGAGAGAGAGAGAGAGTCGTTGATCAAAGAGAAAAAGAAACGATAAGAAAGGATGATTTCACGACCTAGGCTATCCGCGGTAACGGCGATGGACAAATATAGAGAAATAGAGATCGGAGCAGAGAGCGTCTCTCCCTACGACAGCAAAGACCGTAACGCTCGGTACGACGGCCACCGCACGACTGACGAGCAAGATCTCCTCGGCATCTAACTCGACGCAGCGTCCACCAATCGTTTCTATCCCCACCGAACCGGTGGCGGCAGCACTCACACATAGCGGCGGCGAGCGGCGGCACCAAGTGGAGTGAGCACGCGCCTACCGCAGGACCTCGGGGTAGGACGAGGATGTCCTGCACTGGCTGCGTTTCGTATGCGAAGCGGCGTCTTTCTTGCGCGTATACGCGCGCCCCTCGGCTGCGTATAATACACGCACACGCCCGTGCGCTGCTGTTACCATTACACGCGATCGACATACAGCAGACTATTACAGACGTGCGGCGACGAGCGTGTAGAGAAGAGAGAAGAACGAGCGGACATTGCACGCAACCTGTCTGTATCTTCTCGCCGTTCTCCCGGTTGGTCCTGCACAGGGCGAGACCGGGGACACGATATCAGAAAAAAAGCATCGACACTTTACTCGTTATTAGAGCCGGCAAAAAATATCGATATCCGTGCCATGTCGGCATCAAAAAAGGAAAATATCGATGAATGCACTATCGACGATGCGAGTAAATATCGAGAAAGTAAGGAGATGGTCCTATTCGCATTTCGCATTTCAATTTCACGTGTGTAAATATTCGATATGGTGTGCTTCTGTAAATCTAAATTCTACTCATCTAGTAATTAAATAATTAAACAGTTATGTTGTAAGACTTTTTTAATGCTTTTTTAATTCTAAATATGCAACGTTGCTCTACAACGTAATACCGTTTGGTAAAGTTGAAATCAATTTCTTTACTTATTCGACTTTTCTCGAATAACCAGACACAATACAAAGAGACAGTAGACAAAAGACGTGGATTGGATGCATGTTTGAAACTAGTTCAAGCGTTATATGAACCGTTGTGGACGACGGCAGAAGGACAGCGGTGTCTTGCACCGCCTTTACCAGTCGTCTCCATCTCATTCAAGATCTCATTCGAGAAGGAGACCTTTCGTCTGTTCATAGAACTATTCCATGAGAAGGCGGAGAACGCGAGCACGTCGCTCGTCTTCACGCATATATGCAACGCGTACTCATCCCAGCTACAGCATCGAAAGATACACATAGGGACGTTGGCGAACGATCAAAAGAGATAAAGAAAAGAACGGGTAATCGGCATGTGCACGACTTTATTCGATTGCCGAACTTGCACGAAGAACCGCGAACCCGTCTTACCTTCTCCTCCTCGCACCATGGAGATGCGACGTTTCTTTTGGACCTATGATATTTGAAGCATCCAGCCTGACATCGACTACCAATCATAAAAAAGTTTCGATCAATTTTTAAGTGGCCACCAGCACTATTCTCTTCCTGTCTCTTTCTCTCTTTTGATCTTGTTTCCTTCCATTCCATATCCTCGCCCCCGCTTTGGAAACTAACAAACAACATTCGCCCGATTTCTCTGCCGTCGTACTCTCGATCTGCAGATCGAGAGAGCTCCAGATACGTCCGATGCTCAATAAGCCTCGCTGATTCATGCTCGTTCGGCCGACAAGCGACTTTCGACTTGATCGATGGGAACTCGAAATAGTTTGTAACTTGGTGGCTACGGTCGCGCTGTGGTTTCGACTTCGCAGAATATATTCGCGCACCTCGCTTCGCTTCGCCCCGCTTCATCCTCTCGTCCCATCGGCCTGCCTGCCTGCCTGTCTGCCTGCCTGCCTGCCTGCCTGCCTGCCTGCCTGCCTGCCTGCCTGCCTGCGCTCCGCTCTCGCCCTCGAGGAAGCGGGCATTAATTCATATTAAGTGTCACTTAATCGGGAACTTCGACGGGAAATAAGCGTTGGACCTCATCCTCCTTCTCTTCCCCTTCGCGTCCCTTCTCGTTTCATATCGGATGTTTGTGTAGCACGATACGAAAGACGGATCACCCGCTTAATTGATGCATAGGTGATAAAAGAGATGTACTATATCTTTCAAAGGGTTCCTTCCAGAAAATTATGACTTATTAGCCGTGTAGTAAATTCGTAGAAGGAAGATTGTCCGTGCAATCCTTCCTTCGTCTTTTATAATGAGCAAAACGTGACTCAAAGCAGGGATATTTAATCCATCTAACGATATTTTATACTCCAATTCTTTACGTTAAAAAAGACAAATTGCAATTCATCTGTAGAAAAAATGGAGTTTGAAAATTCGAAAAACGAAAAATGCAATTTTTTTCAGTTTTAAATTAATTTTTTTTCATTAAAACGAGTTATCTCTACAAATTTAATTGCTAATGAGAATAATAATACAAAGAGAACGTCAATATCATGAATATTACGCGCATTTAGCTATAATCTCAAATTATAAGCAAATTAAAAAAAACACACTGTTTATATTCATATATAATCTATTAATTATCGCAAACGCAAGAATAATCTCAAAATATTTAGAGCTATTTTTGAGCAAAGTTAGATATACCTTAACTCATAGCTAAACAAATGTTCATAATAAGTAATAACAAAGCGATTACATTTATCGTTACGACTTATTTCGCGTATGTAGACACTTAATTCCTAATGTCGTGTCGGAAAAGATTCCTCGAACTGCAATTAATTTGTCGCTCCATTACGCGAGGATTCTTCTGGAAGTCACATTTAATTAAAATCGTTATAACGGCGATCGTAGATCGTTATAGCTCCAATAATAGGTGCCGTAGATATCCAACGAGTTTTCCTCCGGGCAAAGATATACGCAGTCTTACTCGGGTGCCTTCTAGAAACGAACCTGTTATTTCTCAGCACACGTCTGCTTCGTTATCAACTAATGTTAGAACAGACTCGTAGTATTAAAAACGCTTGTCGATTGTGCTATATGCCGTACCTTCAAAATGAAACTTGCCACAAAATATCCAGTTACTGTTCGAACAATTCGAAATTAAATAGTTCCATTTTCCTTTCAAAGAATACAGTAAAATTATATAATATAATAATATCTATCAAAATTAAAGTTCAAAAAGGCTTAAACATCAATCGATGTTATCTTCAATAACCATAACAGCATTTGAACGAAAGACACGTACATCTCATTGTTTATTCTGAATGTCACTTATAAAATTTCTATTTTGCTTTATAATAACACAATATAAGTTTCTCAGCAGGATTTCTTTGGAATGAAAAAATAATTCTATACCTTGCTGCTTCACATTAAGAATTTTCTTATCCGATTCAGAAATCAATTAGTAGCAGATTTAGTTTCCATGTAAGAGGTGAGTCGCGCGTCACCGATGCGCAATCTTATCGTCCGGAATAGCGCCTGGAAATGGCGGGGAAAAAGAAGTTTTAATTAAACCTAGAATAAGAGTTTAATCGAGCAAGAGGGATTAATTGCCCGAGGGGGATTAAAACGACTGGGGTCAAAGGGAACTGGCCAGTCTCTTCCGCGCAGCAGTATCGCGACTTCTGAAATACCTCAGGCAAAGCCATCCGTATAAATATGCGCGTGAAATCTCGCTGTGAATGTTCTATTATGTCTAATTAACGGGACGCCTGACTTCACGCGCACAATGAGTGCCAACGTGGGTCCCGCTTTTCATTTTCGAACTATCTCGTTCTATCAAATTCTTCTAATTCCTGGCGATCCGTAGGCGAAACGCGGCTTCTTTGTGCGGAGCACGCTAGAGTGAACAACGGCGATTTTAAAAGAACCTTGTGACTGACTCTCTCTCCCTCGTAATTCTCTCATAATTCGAAAGCTTCACTAGCGTTGTCTCGAGCATTCTCTCTGTATATTATGAATTAACTGTATATAACTCTCGCCAGGCTACATATATTTTTTACCATCTTATTTTTTTTCATCGAACAAATTTCATTTCGCGATTCTCGAGAGACCGCACACGCAGCTGATGAGAGCGTAAAAATAGCCAGCAATGGTTTCGCGAATCATTTTTAGCTGTACAGTCGCCGTCAGATTTTACAGAGTATTGTTCGATATATTGGCACCGTGCACAATATATATACTATGTCAAACAATAGTATGCTTTACGGTGATTCGATTTATATCGGATTTTTTGCCGTGTGTTGCACATCAGGCGCGCCGTGTGGCCACGGCATGTCGAAGTCTCGTGCAAAATAGATTCGCGTCCGTTTGCCAAACAAGTCTATCACTGCCAACGCGAACGGAAAATACATAGAGCGAATCCGTTGTTAGTACGATGACACGTTGCGTTTAATGTTTCATACGTTTACAGTATCTCGATGACAGGACGGTGTTAAAAATTTATTTACATATTTCTTGGTATTGTATGCCACTGAATCCTGTAGCGTGTATGTAATTTATCTTACATAAAAGGAAGATACAACTTTCACTTTTTTTCGCAACCGTTGGGAGATTGTCTTGTTTCTTATACATTTTTCTTTATAGAAACTAAAAATTATCATAATAATGACGCTACATTGAAAGAAAAATTGGTACATTGAAATAAAGAACAAAATTCACATTTCGTCACAAAATCGCTGTCAGTTATGCTTCAATAACTTAAAAATTGATTCAAAGAAAAATTATCCAACTCTAAATTAATTCTTAAATGATTGAAGTATAACTGACAGCGATTTCATAACAGTATGAATAAAAATTTTATTCTTTATTTCAATGTATTCAATTTTTCCTTGAGCGTAGCGTTATTAATTTTTAGTCTCCAGAAAAATACATTAAAAAATATAGAAATAAAATGATCTCAAACAGTCGTGAAAAAAGTTATACTTCCTTTTATGCCTTTTATATAACGTAAATTATATGTTAAAACCATTTTTTAATTTAAAATCCAGCTCTCTTCACAAAATAAAATATTACGGAAAACACAATAACAAACAAAGAGCTTTTCAGCTACAATCTTTTTGAGATAAACTCAGGATTAAATACAAATAATAAAATTTCAATCTTCTGCAGTTAATTTCAAGTCCTAATTTAAGACTCAATTTAATTTCATTTTAATTTAAGTTACACGAAGGTGTTTAATATTGAGTAATGGAAGGTAAGAAAAACGTCCCAATTCACTCTAAATTAGTTAAAGAGTTTCTCTTCTACGAAGTATAAACGTAACGTTTCTTGAAACATCTTATGTATCCCTATTGTTCTTCGGCAATAATTTGTTTGTACGTATCTAAATATAATAATTTATGATCTTTCGATTAACGATTAGCGAAGAGATTTACGATTCTTTTTGATAACTCTTTTATCCGTTATTAATTTTACATGTCACGAAATTTTACGGGAGCGGAAGATATTAGAATGGTGGTAATAAAAATCTCTAAGCAAACACCACGGGAAATCGCCGATACGAAAGCAATCGGCAATCAGTTCGCGACTGTCTTTCAATAACGGAGAACGCCCGATGGTGGTATTTACAATTTATCGAAAGTTCGTGACGCGCCGTAGACTCTACCGGAAAAGGAGAGCAGTAAAGGAGAATTGAAAGCTCTGCTCGGTACAATAAAGTATCGGAATTTACAGAACGACTCTCCGCGACCGTACTGCGCCGCGACTTTTACTTCTGAATAAGTCAAGCCGTCGCGACGCGTTATTAAAGCGTATTCGAGTATTTGCTGTTTCAATATGCAAATCGGCGGGTGCGGTGTCCCGCGGGCGAAGAAACATCACCGTTCTTTAAAGAAAAGAATCGTGCGAGAAGGGATAGCAAATATGGACACGCGAGCGCGCGCGATGTAATTCCATCAATATCATTCCTTTTAAATTTACAAGAGAAAGAAAGAAAGAAAAAGAAAGAGCGAGACTTTAAACGTGCAATTTCGCGCGCGCGGTGCTCAGTACCGACGCGCGTGCACAAGCGGAAAGTACACCGGCGAAAAGTTTCTCAGGATAAAAGGAACTGCCGCGGCCAACACTTTCAAACGACCGTATTTCGACCGGTATTATCCGCGAGGAATGAGAGGAGAGAAACGAACTGCCGGATGCCGCAAATGAGACAGGCACTTCCCTCCCGAAGAAGTCCGGGAGTTCTTCTTAAGGAGATTGACCATCAACGTCGAACTCGGTCCAGAACCGCAATGCCACTCAGCGGCGTAGACACCGATCTGCACACCGTTCCGAGTCTGCCGGAACGGAACGGTGCACAGAACTTTGATCCCACCTTAAACGAATCCACGAAAATTACATTTGTTGTTACAGCACAATTTGCCGACTATGACCTCATATTCGCTAGTTTCTGCTGAACTTCTCGCCGTCGAGAGTCGCAGTAGCAAATAGCTATTTAAGTTTGGTCTCCATAAATCCCATTAGTGTTATAAAAATTTTTATGTACTTCATTAAAAGCGCAGCAAACGCAATAAGTGTATTTATTTTTATCCAATTGGAGCACCAAGTAAAAGAATATTTCTTGTATTTCGTGTTGTTGAGACAAAGTTTCTCATTATTAATTGTTAATAATTTAAAATTCCGTTTAATACTAAAGTATGAGAAAAAAAATTGCGTAGAAATAACTGAAGAGATTTGTTATCGAGATAGAATTTTAAATCATTATACGTGGACATATGTATAACATTAGTAATCGGATCGCTTTTTTTCTTACAGCAAATAAGAAGGGTCGCCTTGTTAAAATTGTCTTATAAGAAAAGAATAAATTTTTAAAAGGTCGAGCCACGCGTAGCAATTTTTTATTGCAATTCAATCATTGTAATTCGGATCAATTCTGAGAATGACGCTCTTTTTGTTAGAACTGTGCATTCCTACACCCAATTCCAACTGTCTACTTTACTCGATCGTACATTCATCTGATTTAAATCGATTCCTTCGAGTGATACAGCTCGTTTGAGTTTTCTTTTCTGACGCAAACAAACTGCAGAGACATATACATATTTTGTTATAATTAAAACGAATAGAAGAAATCCCAAGGATTTTATCAAATTACATCTATTATATTTTATCTTCTTATATGTCCAAAATAATAACATATTTTCAAATTAGATATTCTCTCTTAAACACATAAATTCGATTGTTTTTGTAAACATTTTCATCAGATTTTGGATTTTTGGAAAAAATATATTTATCATAAATATATATTTCATACTTTAAAAATAAATAAAATTTGTTCGAAAAATTATATCTTTGATATAAAAAATTGAATTTATATATTAGAACTTGTTATATAAATCTAAATTTTGATATCAAAGATGCGAAAAGCATAAGATACATTTTCCTATTATATAACACTAGGAATATAACACTAGGAATTAAAATTACATTATTTCAATCTTTGATAATAAAGAAGAGTTTGAGATTACATTAATTTAATAGCTTTAGTATTGTATATATATTATAATAGGATTTAAAAGAATTGTTGTGCTTTGAATAGACAGTTTTCAATAAAATTCTGTTTTGTGTCTTTTACTTGAGGTAACTTTTCTTTGGGCAATCTTTCCAACAATTCAGAGATTGCGCAGCGATGCGCGCAAATCGGACTTGAACTTCCGACTCCGTCGGAAGACGACTTTTTTTCGTGGCAGTCATTCTAGATCGTTAATTTGACGTATAGAGAGAGTCCAACGTCGAGGATGCAAGTATAGACCATATGTACGTGGTGCGGTTTCAATGCGGTGGAGATCCCTTTCAAGTTGCACCAGCAGAACCTGAACGATATTTAACCGGAAACTTGATATCGGTGGACATTCATCGTTGTGAGTTCTTTCAATTGATTGTGCTCGGCACGACAATAAGGATCAGCGACATCGTGAAGCGTATATCGTGGGATGGAAGAAACGGCAGTAAGCGCTATAAACGCGAGAAAACGGAGCAGAGCTTGTCGCTCTTTGTGTATAATCGTGTCATATTGTGTCGGAACAGTCTGAATATTTCGATTTATCACCCATTCGGAAGTACGCAATAAAATTGAGAGCGTATTGCGTCGCAGATTACAAGGGAAGAAAAAGAAGTAAGAGACACAATAAAGTCCTATTAATTATCTCGATGGCAAAAAACCACCGATTTTGCTGATGACTTCGGCTTTTAACTATCGGAGATTCGCATGTCGATCGGTCGAGCATGTTCGGCTTGAATATTCAAATCGCTTTTCAATGCGAACGCTGGTTGAACGATGTTGCGCCTCTATCCGGCAGGACGTGAATCAATGAGCTTCCATTATTATTTACTTCGGAAGATTGATCATCCCGAGTTTTTAACGTTCTTATCAACGTCCCATGGTGAGCGGCGAATATCGAAAGCTGCCGAATTGAGGCAATTATCCACATGATTTATTACATGTCGCGACAATTTCTCATATTGAGGCACGCATTAAAGATATATATTCTCGTAATATTATAAATATTCATTAGAAAATATTACGTAAACAGTTTAAGTTCAAATATTTGGAATAAAAAATTTGCATCACAAATGGTACAAATATGGAAATATTAGAAAGCTAATTTTGAATTCAAATTATTCGATGCGAATATGAATTTAAATTTTACCATCAATTTGTTATAATTTTCCAATATTGAAATGCTGTTTAATAAAAATCTGTTTTACAATATTTGCGATTACATATTTACGAAGATTAAAAGAGGGTTTGAATCACATTACATTCTATGGTTTATATTACAATACCATCGTGACTATAATAACGTGAAGCAACATTGAATTTATATAGTATCTTCGAACATAATCTCAGCTACATGAATTGCACATTGGAGTGACATCATTGACGTCGTATTGACACTTGGATACTCAGATGTCGATACTAGACGCCTATAATCTGATTCATAGATAATAGTATGAAACTTATCATGAATAAATATTCTAAAATCTTTGCATTTTTCTCTCATTATTCAAGTTTCATATAACGTAAAGATATGACATATTTACTGAGAGAAAGATAAGCCATAATTTTTATGATAAGCCGTATTGTAGTGTACAAATTCGAGACTTATTAAATCTTTCAAATTTCGCTAGAAATAAATCGATACTGTCTTATAAACTTCACGAGCCTTCGTTTAAATAAAAATAAACGCCGGCGACGCACGTAGCAAAGTTTCATTAAGTTTTCGAAAAGCTCTTAATGTTTGTCTTTGAAAGAACTACTTCGCGGGACAAACAGACCCGTTCCGCGAGGATAAAATGAGCTGCATGAAGACAAGGTTTTTCTACATTTTGAAAATGTAAAAAAGTATCCTCGGCGACACAAAAGTGCTTAAGAAAAAAAACAAATAGCATAAAAGCTCGCGAAGATATTAAATATGGAAAGAAGTTACACTATATTTATACGGCTTATAATATGCGCATGTACATATTTAAAAAAAAATTCACATGCTGCATTTTATACACGCTTTTCTGTCTATATTAATTTATATGACACGCGCAGAATTGTGTTACAGAGTTCTAGAATTAGTAGAATTATGTTAAATATTTCGTGTTTGTTAAATATAATAAGTGTTAAATATAAGGACAAATGACAAATTATTATTAAAAAAATAATTGTGTATATAAATCCATTCGGTGAATCGAATTCTCTAATAAATGAAAAATGCCTTTGCAACATTAAATATAATTAATATTCTTATGTAAATAGAGCAGCATAAAAACTTTTCAATAATTTATTATTGTTTAATTTTTTTAAATATCTAATAATTACATGAATGCTGTTATTATTTTTTTTTAGTATTACTCACACGTAATATTATTAATTTTATAGTTAAAATTTAATTTATTCGAAAATTTCAATTTCCTCATTTAATGCTATTCTAATTAGATAGAAAGGAAAACACTGAAGAACAAACTGAAAATGTGGTTGGTGTAGTTGAAAGCGAACTTTCTTCGATAAAACGATCCAAACTCCAATTCGGTAATTACTCTTCTCATTTTATTAATAAACTTAACACTTGTTCTCCTTTCAACGTCGTAATCCAACGTGATGATTGACCCCGATATAGAGTTTCATGGACAACAGGCACTGTCAGAAAGTCTATATAGAGAGATCGCGCTACTTACTAAAATACTACTAATTGGCTCGAATTTCCACAGATCATTTTTAATTACGCGATAAATAATTTCGCGAGCTTTTGTCGAAGATATTTTGCGATGCTCGATCTTGCTTTTCATGCTAATACAATGATGACAATGACGACAACGACCATAACGACGACATCGATGGCGCAGACGTCGGTGTTACGGTACAGACTGCTAATTTCGAAACAATGGCCCATCGGGAGCCTTTGTTCTGCCGTAAGGTAAAAAAAAAAGAGGAAAAGGAGAAAAGCAGCAGCAGCAGCAGCAGCAGCAGCAGCAGCAGCAGCAACAGCATCAGCGCGCGCCAGCACTCGGCGTGTTTTCGTCTCGCAGACTAATGAGCGGCGTGTCGCGCGGATAACGCGGGGAGCGACTAATCTAATATCGAAGCGAAATTACGCATAAGGGATGCAAATCCCCGTCGGTCCGCCTGCTCTCGTCCGTTGGCGCGCGTCCTAATAAACTCCTTTCATTAGAGCCACCCCACACCGTGCCACACGCCGAATGAACAAACTGTGCAGTCGTAACACTGCCTTGGCGACAGCTGTGGGACGAAGTGGCTTGCGCACCGGTAGTCTCTCGGCCTCTCGCGGTTTTCTCTCCCTTCGATGTCCTTGTTCGTTTCACCCTGTCCCTCGCTCTTTTCAACTTTCTTCCTCTTTCTCTTTCGTCTTGCATCCTCCTGTGCTATCCATGCTCGAGTGTCCCTTTCTCGCAGCCGTCGACACATTGACGTATCTCATGCTTCTTCCCTCTCTTTCTTTCTTTCAAGTTTACTTCTTTTTGTCCTGAACTACGTTACTGCGAATCTCCGCTGTGTCTCCGCTGTCTCGCTCACATTCTATTTCTTCTTCGCTTCAGTCAATGATCCCGGTGTCTCTCTATCCTCATTCCTCCTGTGGTCTTTATTGCGCCCACACTCGCGAGTTACGCTGCGAGCTGCAGCCGCGATGAGTAAGAGCGCGCACAAAATTCTCCGCTCGCTACCTCGCTCTTCAGTCGCTGTGCCACCGACCGAACAAATATCAAATAAATGAGACGACTGTGCGAAACCTCGACGTTTTAATTACTGGTGTTTAGTCGCGGCACACCGGGAGTCAAGAGCTGTGGCCTCGCTTCGCTCATGTCGCTGGTACTTCTTCTTTTCCTCTATTTCCTCTCTTTCTCTTCTTCGAAGAACACTCACCGCTGCTGACACGCCGACGATGTTCTCTCTACCTTTTTCCCTGAATGCCATCGTAATGCTGTCGTAATGCCAACTTCGCCGCATCTCAACACTAGTCGACTTTTGGATGCACGTGTTTTTATTATACGTGCAGTTCATTATACCCGTCCTGGAAAACTGACCTCTCGGAATGCACAACAGCACGTGAAGCGCCAAGCCAAGCTTTCGTTCAGTTGCGCGCGCGCGCGCGCGCGCGCGCGTGTGTGTGTGTGTGTGTGTGTGTGTGTGTGTGCAAATGTCCGTATATGTATTAACACCGCGATTATACAGAGATAACATTTCGTTGGAGATGGTTTAATTGCAAACTGTGAATTCTGCATGCTCTTGCGAAATACAACCTGCATCGCATTCCATAAATAAAAAAAGATTCTTTTGGAAAATAGGACAAACACAAATGGATCGCATACCCGCGTTATTTTCGCCAAGATTGTTTGTCACGCTTCGGAAATATTTAACGATCAGAGCGATAGTATACATAAGCAAAAATATGGAACACATTGAATGTTTCCTCCTAGTTATAAATTGCTTCATGAATTTAGTATTGATTTTCTCATAGAAAAATATTCGGTTGAATATGATATATGATGAATATGATATATTTAGCCTCCTCTTGTAATTTCATTTGCAAATTAAATGTTTTGTTATCCTATTTATTTATACCACGTAATTTAGTTTGCTAATTTTTTTTCAAGACAAATTTTTCCAAATACCAAATACCAACTTTCTTATATTTAATTTTCGATATTAATTTTCAACATTTGGATAAATATAACTTTAAAGTGAGGTTCTTTTAACGTAAAATCTACAAATCAACCGACGAGTAGTTCCATCTTGTTGATTGGTCAAATAAATCGTAAAGAGAGAGAGAGAGAGAGAGAGAGAGAGAGAGAGAGAGAGAGTAATAATCTACAACAACTACTACTACTACGTATATATATTACTTTCTTTACGTATTAGTACGTTTACGGTTACGGTACGTAGTGTAGTATACTCGTCACTAACTT
>NW_012130066.1:2799582-2826907 GCF_000143395.1 Atta cephalotes
GAGAGAGAGAGAGAGAGTAATAATTCCGAAACAACCTCTACTCTAAGTCTATATATCTTTTTTCGACTATTGGCATTACGGTGCATGTGAATCTGCACAATTTGCAATGGCGAACTTTTACGCTGCGTTGTGCCATGGACATCAGTCATCAGGGAACGACACGCTTTCTCGCTGGCCAGACTATCATGTGACATTTCGGCATTGATAAACGATAATAACATATTTCAGCGTACGAATTTTTTCGACGGGTTTTAGGTGCGAAGCTTGCGGTTAAAAAGCGTGCGGAGAAAAATACGTCATAAATGCGCGATGAGAACTCGATAATTAAAAAAAGCCATGCATATTTCAATACACGTAGTAACGGGACCGTAAATTCAACATGACAGTTTGAAAATGATGTGGAACATATCGGTGAAATTTAGTGATTTGCTATGCTTTATCACTACGTTTATAGAAATACTTTTTTTTTTATATAAATTTGCATAGTATGCATCGTTATGTATCGCAATTTATTATAGATTCCTTTTATTTTTCGTGAAGATGCGTTTCCTTGCGTGCTACGCAATGTAACTTTTCAAATTCCAGCTTCGAAGAAAGCTTCCAATAGACGTCGACAGCTTTGCATACAATATTTCGAGTATGTCTAGACTGCGAGTAAACCGCGCGAAGTACGAGAGAAACTTCTTCCTTATACTTGCTGCTGAGTCGTCACCTGCTGACTTCGATTTGTCGCGGTCGCGAAACAGCACTTAAAAAGAACAAAATTTTTCAGAAAACGATAAAAATATATTTTTGTGGAATTGCTAGCGACGAAAATTCTGCATGAGGAAAAATGCGGAAGAACATCGAAAAATAACGAGGAGCGATATTGACGTAAAATAAATCCCGTTAAATTAATTGCAATGATAAAAAGATAATCCTCAGCTATAATTAGAAGTGTCATCGTGTAGCTAGCCGCTCACACTCTTGTCATATGCATGAAAATCATTTCCTTCTTTCGCTAATATCGATCGTAATACTGTAGAGTTGCTTCGCTGCCCTTAATAAATTCCAGACAGAACGGCGGCACTCGCGACGTTATACGAACAGACGGGGAAAGTTCGCAGACGATAACGTCGATAAGATCTCGTAGTAGACAAAATCCATAATTAAGGCTGGCCAGAAGCTTACAATTACGCAGCTCGGTGGATCCACAGCGAGCTGAAACTACGCTGCTCTGTTCTCGCCACATCCGGTATAACGTTGATTTACCTTTGTAAAATTAGCACTCCATTTTCAGAATTTCAATATAACTATTATAGTTCTATCCACTTTCATAATAGAATTCTAAAATCATTCATGTGTTATTATAGAATTTTAGCGATTAAATATAAAATTTGATATTATATATGTATCTCATATTGTATATATAGCTTGGGGAATGCCAATTTTAAAATGGACTGCTAACTTCACAAAGGTTATAGCAAATCGGAACCAAACGCACACAAGATCGATAAGTACACTGCGTTTTAAATTTAAATTGTTAAATAAAAGCTTAAATAAAAGGAACACCAATGTAATTAATTTCGTTTCCAGCTATCGAAACAATTTACAGCAACGTAAAATAAACAACAAAAGTAGAATATATATTTATATATTAAAAAAGTAATTATGCTTGAAAAACTATTAAAAAATAAGTGCAATATTTTTATGGCAATTCATTAAACAGTTAATTAAAATAAGTTTTGTAAGGCTAACTACAATATTATTTCCTGTGAATAAAACCTTTTTATACCTGTTCATATATTTTTTGTGCTACGCGCGGATCTAAAGCGCCCATTGAAAAATCTGCCACTGGCAGAGTATGGAGCGACCATAAAGCGATATTAAATTGATATAGAGAATTATTTTTATTTTCCCGGCAAAACTTCGCCGCCGAATTAATTCAAATCTATGGTCCCGCACTGCGTGTATTATAAAAGTTTCGGAACGCAAACTTCCTTCTCTCCTCCCATCGCACCATCGCCTCTGCTGTCGTCGTCGTTGTCGTCTCGTTCTCTGTACGTGCTCGTATATATGCAGAGCCTCATAAAACCGAGCAGGACTTTTTGTATTCATATACGTGGCTGCAACTTTCAACAGGAAGGGTCGAAAAACACGAGTTAAGTAGATTCAAGGATTCAGTGTCTCGCGGGGTTGTTTTTCTTTTCTGGTAACTTCACACATCAAAGCGCAAACCTTTTCACAGAGAAGGCGCTCGATTGAATCTATTTATCGCGAATGATTGTTTTATTTTCTAATTATTATTTTAATTATTCTTTTAAATATGTAATTGTTCATTTAAAATACTCATAATTAGAATATTGTCAGAATTATACTAGTTGAATGAAAATTGCAAATAAACCATAATCTCAAATTTCAATTGCTAAATAGTCAATTGCTGAAGATGATATTAAAATCTGAGAATCGCTACTACCAAATTTGAATTAAAAAACTTTCTTCACCAGACACATATTATCGTATAAAATATAAAAGCAAATGTAAATGCATGGCCATGTGTGAATTTATAAAGAATTGGTAAATTTTTCAAAAAGTCCGAAAGTTGTAACTTCAAAAGAACAATTCAAAAATATCTTTCCGAATTCGTATCTCGTGTCTTCTACTTTTCTCATTCTCATGCGATAAGAATAGAACCCAACGTCGGCCAAACAACATTAGCCATGTTATATTTTATGTGATGCGGTATAAAGGAACAATGAAAGAGGCACGTCATTCCGTATATAAATCAGACTTATTTATTCAGTTACAAATATTATCGCCGGACGATAGGCGGCGGTTCCGGCGATATTATTTGTGGAAAATCCAGAGATGGTGATCGCGACTGAACTCATACCTCGCCACGATATTGACTGTTTGCGCGCGAGGGTTTAATTCCGTATTTCCGGTGCGGAACCCATACACGCACGAACGCACATCGATACCGACCGATACGGTCGATGTGTATTTGCACGGCGGGGCGCTGTTTTTTATTATATAAGCAAACAAAATATCGTTAAAAAAATTTCGTACGAGCGGATATTTTACCGATCGGAGGATGTTACTCGAAATTGTAAGCATTTTACCTCCGAGGAGCTTGGTAAATTAGAAGCTTTAACGCATTTAAATTATACACCGTCGCGTGAGCATTTGCCATGTTTATTCGCCAGCGAATAGTAAGGAAGTCGCATGCAGGGGTATAATTAAGAGAAGTATTTACTTTGTTAATAGTAAACGTCGCAGATTAAATTATTCGTACCGATCGAATTTTGTATTTACTCTTTCTATTGCAAACGTGGCTCCGTTCTACATATGATATAGATATAATATTTTCTCATGTGCAATAAAAGAATAAATTCCGAATCTATGTAACAAATTCGGTTTTAACAAATCTAGTTGCTCCAATTCGGTCGAAAAATTTATATCTTTCTTCTTCTTGTAAAACAACTATTTCTTTATCTGCTTTTTTAAAATTATAATACAACATTAATAATATAACGTTGTAGCGTAATAAAAACGTTGGAATTACATAATTATTCAAAAATTCGCCTTTAATAAAAATATAAATATAATTATTCAAAAGTTCAATAATTTATGTTCTATTGCACATTTCGCTGATACAAACTTTAAATTCTCTCATTTTATATACGTTTATTTCGTTGCATGTAAATTATATGCTAAATTAATTTATTCTTTTATTCACAGAGAATTTTAGACAATGTATAAAGAAATTATTACGTCTTATTATGATCGCTATAATGAATTTAGTTTCAGTAATGAAAGTTTCAGTAATGAATTCAGTTTGATTGTATTTTACTCAATTGTAATAATAATTGCAGAAAACAAGAGTTAAATATGAAAACAAGCGATATGCAAAGCAATTTCGCGGATATTTCAGTAATTAAGGTTCGCGATTAAGGTTCGCGAAAGGCAGAGAAAACCAATTTGTTGCTCACAGCATACGCATACGCGATCTCGTTTTCTTCGAGAAGTTGTTGAGTTTTTGAAAAAGCTTGGCCAGGCAGCGGGAGACCGGCATATTGCGGAAGCTGTCGAGTATTTATGGTACTCGGGGCATTATTTGTGTGTGGAGAGGGGTCCGTTATAGGGACGTCGAGTGCATCGCTAATATTGGCACACCGTGCCGGCGCTTGGTTGAGCACAATTGGAGCATTGTGTAAGTACAGACTGCAGCCTCATCAATTACGCGTTCAATTAGCAGAACTCGAGCGAGCGAGAGGAACTGAGTGCAGCCTAGACGTCGTTGTCTCGAAAATCCTTCGCCGCACACAGAAGATCTGGCCGTAAACGGTGGTCTTAACGTTTAATTAATTACCGTCGGGTGCAAGCGGAGCTTTATCGTCCTCTTTGCCGCAGAATCGCCTCGTTATCGACGCGTTCGCGCGCTTGAAACCCCGGTCACGCACTTATCGGTATTTCCCGGACCAGAGTAGAACATGGCGTGTACGTGACAAAAGATCGTAAGAAACGAGCATTTCTTCATTTCATTACGACCGTATGTGGGAAGGTAGAATCCAATTTATTCTTATCGATACGATACGAGTAGTTGTAAATAAAAATATAAAAAATGTGTAAGCATACACATTTTTGATGACAATGTTGCGCCTTTAAACATAATACGGTATTTGAAAAGAACCATCAGAGGACAAAATTCGTAACTATGCTACAAAGATATAATTACCGTTGCAAATTTCTCCAATACATTTGCTTATTTGAGAGTCTTGGACATTTACAAATTATTTCAATTATATAGAGTGCAGAATATATTGCTAATAACAGTTTTGTGTCGATTGCATTATAATACACGAAATCCGCGTGTTCACCGTCAGAGTATTAATATAATAAAAGCTCTTTCTCTCTTTCTCTCTCTCTCTCTCTCTCTCTCTCTCATATTTCAATTTCATCCAAATCAATATCGGAAAGCAATATATATAATATTATTTCTCCTCGTTCTATGCACCATTCCAAATATGAAACTCGCCGACTAAAATTCGGATGCGCATTCATGCGTACAATAGAATGATGGAATTCGCCATTTTTGCAAGAGTCAAAGCGCTGATTGACAAAATCAAGTCCTATCGGTTTTAAGCTTACTGCGAGCGTTAGCAACTGCAATTAATTCGACCAGTGAAATTCCATCGCGCAACGAATACTGCCAAGTGCGCCAATTAACGTACGATAGACGACCCGTTCTCATCAATATCGCTTCGCGAAAATTTCGTCGTATTTCGAAAACGAATTGTTTCGTCACCGTTATCGTAGTCGCCATCGCTGCTACTGCCATCATACCACCGCTACCGACTATGAGAGTAGTAATCCGAGAATATTAATCGGGTCTATTGGTAACAATATCCCAGGTCCCGGTAGTGACTAACTGATCAAACATAGCCTCCGGGTTGAAACAACGAAAAGAGATGGAGGGTTCTTTCGAGTTTTTCCGTCCCTCGGTAATATCAACCGTTGATGTATTACGTGTGCACGCGCGCGCGCAAAATCGTCCCTCGCCCCGACATCGACTTCGTATCGCCATATATGCATGTCCTAACTCTTGTAGAAGAGTACGTGCACACAAGTGGCGGGGAGTGTCTACCTGGTGCACTCGGCGGTCGAGGGAGGATTGCCAATATTGAACGAGTTTCGACGCGTTTATTATCGGGAGAACGAAACGGGCGAAAGTAATTCTTGATTTATTGCCACACGACCGTCGATATCACGTAGCTGCCGCGGAATTTAATCGCAATTAGTTCCGGCCTCTTGTTTCCTCGCAAGCATATTCGTCTGTGCGACAGCGTGCGAATAGACTCGCATCGCGTGATATAATTAACAAGAGGGCATTAACAATAATAAGTTTTCTTTTCGATCTTAAATAAATTTCTAATGTATTATATGATTAGCGAAAAAGAAATGATACATATTTCTTATATGTGTCATAACGCAAGTCTAAAAACATAAGCCTTTGAAATTATGATAATTATCTTCTTGATTGAATACAAGTATATATTACAAAAACAAAACATTTTACATAAAACATACTTAAATTTTTAAAAATATTTACTGTACAATTTCTACTATAACATCGATCAACAACAAAAAAAATGTCAGGTTAATTTTTAAATCCATTCATTAATTTTTTTTTACTATTAGAAATATAATCTTTCTTTTTCTTTCTTATTCTTATTCTACAGAATATATCTTATCAAGCTTATCTTATATCTTATTAAGACAGGTCGTTGCAAATGTTTTGTAAATATTTCCTTTGTCTGGGATCTTTCTTATTTTGTGGTTCGTACTTTAAAACATCTACAGTTTTTACTGCCTTGACAGTAGATTTCCCGCGATTATCCCTTTTCTTATGTCTGTTGTTAAAGGAAAGGGAAAGGGAAAGCGTTCTTAGGATTTTCTTAAAGGAGTGAATGGACAGTAATAAAGAGACCTGCTAAAAGCTTGTTTAGGGACCTGCTAAGAGCTAGAAGAACATATAATAATGTATGCAGAAAGCTGCTAAGAGCTAGAGAAATATAAATGTATAAATAGAATATTTATGTACAATCTGCAAGTATTCCAATAAACTCATAAATGGAATTTAAAAACTTGTTAAAAACTCGAGAAATATAAATGTATAAATGTAATTCAATTAACGCGGCACAAGCTTCATGAGTAATATCTTCATAAAACATGATAATTATAAGATAAATATAAGATTAATTCCAAATGGATGAAATGTAACTATGAAAAGAGAAATGCAAAGAAAGAAAAATTAAATTTACATAAAAGCTTAAGAATTTACAAATATATTTTTGACGAAAAAAGGATATTATGCAGAGATCTAGACAATAGTCATTATCTCCGAAATGATGACAGATGTAGCAAAATGCCACAGAACTATTTCGATTTTTCTCGACAAACCGAGAAAGGTTCTACACATTAAAGCCGTATTTGTCATCGTTATCGAGAAAACGATCCTAACGTCTAAACTTGTGCGTAACATTTTTATTATCAGAGACAAAAGATTATCGTGAAGTATAAGAAATAGTGCAAAACTAATTGTTTAGAGATAGTTTATATCAATCATCTTTGAGAATTTGAACTACAAAAATATGGACTAACTGTCATTTTACGATCTAGATTTTTACTATAAGTCATTATGAGACGAAAGATTATTATACTTAATTGCGAATTCGAAAGCATCGTTGACATCACAAAAAACGAAAGAAAGGTTTATAGTATTGTTAATATTTCACTTTGGCCAACGTTTTATCTTCTCCAAGATCATAGATACGAACAGAGACTTTGTGACTTACAACCCTTTTTATAGTGCAAGGGACCTGCAAAAAATACATTCTAAGATATCGCCGTGGCGTCGTTCTATTGGAATTTGGATTACAGGTTGGTATCTTTATTGCTACAATGTTCGCATACAGAAAAATAGCTGCGGCTAGTATAAGTAATAAAGGTACATGGCAAAAAAGTGCCAACAACTCAGTATACATTATCCATATAGTAGAATTTTTCATTGTGATATTGAGAATCGATGGAATTTAATATTAGTTTATTATATAATATCTCTAAAAAACAGAAACAGTGAATTCTTCGCGAAACAATTTCGTCTTCGCAAAAATAGCGTACGCAGTTTATAATTTTCACAAATTTTGTATTTGCAAGCTGTACGCTGTTTATTTTCGTTTGCACGATGCTTATTACTTCTGCAGATGCGGAGAGGATTTAGTGTTTTTCGCGCGCTTGACAAAATGCAAATTTTCGAGAACGTAGTATTATTTAGGTTTTTACATCTCGACCGCGACAGGTGGAAAAAAATGTGAAAAATCCTGTATGAAATTTAAAAAGTTGTCAACGTTTCCTCACATGTTATATACGACTAAAATCTCTTACGCGTTACAAAAATTTATTTTTAACAATATTTTTTATCTCTAACTCTACGCTTTTTAAAAAATAATATATGTAAGTGTATTAACGTTGTAGCATTCATACCATAACGTGAGCGGTGTGAATCTGATTACAAATATACCATGTGAAATATATAAAATGCGTAAGTTTTCTAATTACTCTCCCATTTAAATAAGTTGAAACTGTGCAAATATTTTTATAATCTAAATCCAAAAATATTCATATATGATTATGGAGCAGGATTACAGAACTGTCGGAACAACGAGGCAATAGATCAAAATGAGATGTACTCGCGTATGATTTAAATAAAAGATAATCTCCACTCGAGAGAATATGCCGAGTCCACCACATCATTCGGAAATACGAATGATGTAATAATGGCGCGACGACATTTTCAACGGAGTCTCTTTCGTCGGTATGTTATTTCGAAAAGATAGCGAACTTAGCATTTTCCGCGAGCGAGAGACCCCTTAATATGACAATCATTCTCGAGGCCAGCTGACGCGCGACAAATTCTCGGCACGAAGAAGAATGAGAAAAAAGTATGGATTAAACGGGGTCGAGGGCATTTCTCTCGAGCACGAGCTCACAGCCACAAATCCCTCCGGCGACGCTAAACATTATTTCAAACGACGGTCGGCGTTCTATTCTTCCGGCGCATCTTGCCGGTCCAGCGAGCGAGGTAAGCGCTCCGTTATGCTCATTCCTCTTTAAATTCATAGAAGACAGTAAAAGTTCTCTCTCTCTCTCTCTCTTTCTCTCGCTCTCGCTCTCTTTATTGATGACGCTGAAAGCATCACGTAGAATTGATTCCGTGATCCAAAATCGTTCTTCGCAGAATAGAAGTTGGAAATCCACATGCCCACCGAACCCTCAACATGGAGAATTAGTCCTGATCGTACTTGAGCGAGGGGCCAACAACAAGTGGTTGTGTCTAGTTAACTCGCGGAGTCGTTGTCGGAGACAGTTCGGAAAGACATCCGCTGTCGATGGAACAACACGGACGGCGCGTTGAACAACGGCCGGCACAAACAATCTGGGATTTAGAGTATCGACTCCTGAGTGTGTCTTGGACCCGAAACAGATGTAGTTCGCAAGTGAAAGAGCCACACAGTCCGTATCTCTCTCCCGTCTGCGAGATGAGACTAGTAGAATAAATCTTTCTTTCTCTTCTTCTCGCTCTCTCTTCGGCAGAGTTTACGAATTGTAATATCAATATCTGTTCACCTGTTGCCGTGCGCAACCCAATTGTCGGTTTGCTGGCGTGTATTCGCTCGGCGCATTTATTCTGACTTAATGGAGCGCGAGCTGTGCTTCGCGGGCGTGACGATACGCTAGGGAGTAAGAAAGCGGCTGAATCGTTCGGTTGCGAAAGCCCTTTGGTGGTATTAATGCATAATTGAATTCACTAATCGATACATATTACGCGTTCCCTTTACAGAACCGCATTGAGTTGTGATTGAAGAGAATAATTAGAGACTAAATCTCTGTCGAAATAGTCAAATATGCATGAATGAGATACAATTGTTAATCGGACAAAATAAATTTCGTCGAAATATTTCGAATGTTGTATTATTTATATAACCGTTAGTCTAATTTAAAATTAAATTTTACGTTTAAAATTTAGACAAATATATACATTTGACAATCGTATTCGTTTTTACCTCTAAAGTATTTCAGTATTATCTCACAAAAAGTGTATCTTGGGTATGAAACATAATAAGATTCGAGAATTCATGTAGAGTAATTTAACAAAGGAACTTCAATTATTAAACACTATAATTTTCTGTTGAAAGTGGCGGAGCGAAAAATACGCTCCATATTTCGCCTTACCGCCTTGGCGCATATTCCGCATTAACTCGCGGACATGAACACGCATAATTCTCTCAAAATGTGGCGCATACAAGTTGTCCTCGCTCGTGATGGTAGAGAAAAGGTCAGGAAGGAAGTTGATAATTTTACGCGAGTGAAAAGCTGCGAGATGGTCGTGCGCTGGTGAATGATTTATACGTATTAAGAATAACAATTTTAAAATCATGCAATTTCATTGGTAATGCGTTGTAAAATTGTCAGAGATTTATCAGACATTCGCCGTTATTATAATTCCGTTGACACATTATAAATACGAGACATAGTTAAGTAAAAGCTTTAAAAGTTGCTCGTTGAATCGGTACACATAAACATTTGAATTCTCGTAATTGAATTTTCGTTAAAGAATCAGTGTTAATTAACGATCAAGAAAACCAGTTTACAGATCTGGTCGCGTTTATTAGCTCGTTAATGAAAAATAAACCAACTCGCGCAGTAAATAATACTCGATTCCTCGACGCTCACTCGGTTGAGTCGAGTCATCGGCCCGGAAATATGTCGCATCGGCCGCGCCGTCAGGAGTTAAATCCTGACGAGAATTTTATTTCCGAGATCCCTCCGTTCGAGTCGCGACGCGCAAGACTCCATTAAGTACGCGGGGAAAGGCACGGGACCGATTGTTCCTTTCGGTCGAGTGAAAAATTTCCTTGCCTCTTCCTAGGCGCCCATTCGAAAGGGGGGAAATCTCCTTAAAACGAGGCAATCTTCACGATCCGCCGTGAAATTACAAGGAGGTTTCGTAATGAACATTTTACTGTGCTTCCAGACGAGATCGTCCCTCCGCTGGCCTATAGTCACCGCATTAAGTTTATCGCACTTCTCCTCTTGCTTCCCTTTTCCCGCTTCCCGCGTAGTTATCGGGGTAAAATGCCGATGGGCAATCCAGTGGAAGACACGTTAACATGTACAGTCTGACGGTACTCGGAGATTCACTGAACGATTGTTACGTCGTGAACAACACTCGGTCCATTGTGAGGTGCTCAACCAGCAAAATGTAGAGATAGGTCTTGACGGTGCCATAAAGTCATTCGTGCGCTACCACCCTATCCCTTTCCCTCGCTGCAAAACTGCGGCCGGCACTTTGAAAGGGAAATTCGACTAGCACGGGGTCGACAAGAAACCGGGTGAGACGTGCTGACTTAGCTGTTATAATTTTCCCGAAGAGCACCCGAACAGGAAAGTCGGCAGCGGATCGTTTAATTAATCGTGATCGAAAGAAATTCATTGTTCGATAAGTTGTGATCATCACCTTCTGTCTAATCTTTATATAATTATCAAATATCGAGATAAACATAATGTTTGAAAAATATTTACATACACATGTTGAAAAAACATAATCTTGATTAAATATCGTTTACTGTTCGCGTCATTTACATGGGCTTATCGAAAAGGCACGCTTAACCGGCTGACAATAGTGTGATACATTTTGCTTCTGTCAAATGAGATAATGCGGCAGCTGTCGAAAACGAATCACTTTAATTACGAACGGCGTCGACAACACGGGGACAAATATTTTTATATAAATATATTCAATTGATGGGTTCATTTCTACTGATTTGTTACAGGCGTAAGCAAAATTCATTATTAATCCATGAGTGTTCGTGTCACGTAACATATGTTGTTTTAAACTAAAATAGCAAATATCAATATTCCAGAACCACAGGATGTCTTTTCAACGGCAATTAGCAGAACGATAAATTTAAAAAATTGCGGTTGTTTTTAGCTTGATATTAATTGTTACAGAATTATTCAATATTTATTATTAAAGTTGAAAGACAAAAAAGTTTCCGATTAACTAGATTTTATATCAACAAAAATTTAATCTTTCCATTACTTAATTATCATATACAGGATCCGAAATTCACGAATTCGGAATACAAAACATGAAACTTTATGTTTATGCTAAAAGAAACAACTTTTTCCTTTTGCAAAATTGCGTCTAACAAGTAGAATAAACGCAAAAATTATTTATCGAATGTAATTTTACTACAGGAAAAAGTTGTTCGTTTTAGCACAAAAAGCAACTTTTTCCTTTATCAAAATTGCGTCCGATAAGTAATTTTTGCAGGAGAGCAGGTTGAAGTTAACATAAATAAATAACAATTATTTATCGAACGCAATTTTGCTAAAGGAAAAAGTTGTTTATTTTAGCCTAAAGTATATCCTGTACTCCAAATTCGTGAATTTCAGATGACTTAGTATAATATCTAAAATTGAAAGATTATAACAAATACTAATATTTCATATTTATTTAATATTACAACTGATTGTAAAAAAAAGATTGTATGTATTCTATAGTTATGATTAGATAATTATAGATCTAACTTTGTTATTGAAAAAATCTGTATACATTAAATATTTTCAATTGTTAAGAAAACTTAAAAGAAAATTTATTTATATAATAAATAAATATTAATTATTTATGACATTTATATGTACAAAATGTTTTACTTTAAATTGTATATTTTGAAATAACTTATAATTCTCTATTTCAAAAACAAATTGTGATTATCTCACATAATAATCCGGAAATTAAAATTTTATTAAATCAATTTTTCTGCTAGTAAGATATTTCATAGAAAAAGATTCGAGAAAAAAAATTTACTCTAGAAAATTAGATGTAAGAGCAAACATTTGTTCATTTGCAATATTTCATATGATTTCAAAAAAATGACTTGTTTATATCTCAAGAAAATGTTAATAGTATATTTATGCGTTAGACAATTTCATTTTACGAATTCGAATCTATCCTAAGTGCCCTTTGTTTTTCCGTGCAACCGGCAGCGCATCTCTTTTCATCGAGATGGATTTATTTGCATTCGTCGATATTATCGGAATTCGCGCGATCGGTTTTCCCGTCAGTCTCACATTTCGCTCGCTTCGTATTACATTTCTTCACGAAAGAAGCTCCTTTTCTCCAAAGGGAAATCAATAATTCCGGTACGCTTGCCTCGTGTTTACGCCTATGTGCGCAAACGTGTATTCTCAGCTTCTGCAGATAGCGTCGAGTCATCCTGTTGCGAGTTCGGGAATGGAGCATGTCATTGGCTCTCCGTCGAACTATTATGGTTGCTCGTAAAAAAGAATGGACTGATAATATGTTGGATAATCTATCTACTCGGTTCCTTTATAGCAAAGAATAGTGTTTGATAATAGGAAATCGATTTACTGCGTTGCTTAGTATCGCCTCACTCTTCACGTTTATAGACAAACCGAAGTATTATTAGTGTACAGTTATTCTCGTCCTTTCTTCCGGCCAATACACTCACACACGCATATTATATATTATATATATAATGCAATTCCTACGAAAAATAGTTTCCGCAAACTCACCGGCAAATCGGTTCTTGTTTTCGAAGCGTGCACGTCGAACGTATATGAGAAAGAGAACAGCACGAACTACGAAATGCTTTATGTCGTACGACGATGTATTTGTAACGATCGGATTTGACCTGATTTAATGCAATATACTAGACAAGTTTACCATTTCAATGTTTATCGAGAAAAATCTGATGAGATTTTAGCAATGAACGACAAAAAAAGATTTAAGAAAGCTCCGAATGTAAAAAATCATTTTCTATGAATTTATAATTTCTTAATTATTAATAACTTATTTATAATTTTTTCACAATAAATATCAGAAATATCAAAGTTCGTTTTTTTGTATTAACGAAGAGAGTTTTATAAAAAAAATTATTTCAACAGTAGCTAAGAAACTTCAATCTTCTACGAATTTTAAGAATTTTAATTTGAAACTAAGAATTTTAATTTTATTCTTAGATTTTAAATTCTGACATTTTTTTTTTAAAGCTTTATCGTCAAAAAGTTCCAAGATGCAATTAGCAAATACGAAGTAGAAACGAGATGATCGTTTTCTCTGTTGGGATTATCGAGAGCTAATCAATTTCTCATTGAGCAGAAGTACTGACGGGAATTTATCGAAGTCACGACGCTTCGTATTTGTTCTTGCGATCAAAGAACCGAAGACAAAGCGCGAGCTTCAAAGCCGATTACTCGGGATTGCGTTTTGCTATTGCAATTTCCTTCGCGTCTGAGCGCTCGCGTTGTTCTCATCATTAGTGCCAATACGTCTGAATAATCCAGGAAATAACTACGTTGAATTCTTAATAAACGATGTAAGCGACAGTTTATTTCTCTTCCTGTTCGAGAAATATGTTACTCCTTTGCACAACGAGTCAAAATGTTGTGCTGTATAAATTGGTTGCGCGAGGGTCGAACTTTGCTCTCAATCTCGCAAAACTAGTGAGAGAAAAGGGGGAGGGAGAAGGGGTGGACGCATTATTGATTTTCGGAAGTTCATCTAACACGACATGAATAGAGTTAGGCGGACTTAAGGGGTTAATCTTTAGCAGTCAATTTAGAACGCAGAGAGGAAGTTAGATAAAGTCCAGCGCTCTCTCGCCTGCCGTTGCTATTACGCAGGTAACTTCAACTGACTGAGACAACAGTAATCTAATTACATTCAATACCGTAATTATTGTCGCCAAACATGATTAATATGATACAAAGCTTCATCAGTGGGTAACGCCTATAATATTTTACTCTTAGTCTATTTAATTCTAGTAAATTTTTATTTTTTCTTTAGGTAATCGTACGAATATAATTTGATAACATTTGATTGTTATCTTATGTACATATTAATAAAAATAAATGTGTCAATATTTTTTAAATAATATACTCAGCAAAAGATAAAATAGTTCTTAAAGCAAAAATTTGCAAAAATATTTATTTCAATACAATTTATAGGGAATAAAAAATAAAATAAAATTACACTTAAAAATAAATTTTAATTATTTTACTTATTGGCTTCAGACATTACTATATCATCTAAAAATTTTCAAAAAGTTTAATATGCTTTGATATATAAAACAATTTACGAACGATTTCTTTAATAAATAATTACTTTTTATAATCACGGATATCGTATTTTAAAAATCTTTTAAAAATATGATATTTTCATTTTTCTCTGCAATGAAAGAGATTTTATTATAAATTTATTATAAGCGCAATTAATAAGCGTTATTTACAAAATTATTGTACAAAAAAAATGTAGCACAGATTTTTCAACGTGCTACTTCCTATTTGGCATCGGCTCGGAAGTGCGATTACTGTTGAATTTATACGGATACGTGTGAAGGACGTGACCAAGCGTATCTCACGAGAAAGCCACTTTAAATTTGGGATTGACTTTAACACGTAACCCGAGCGTTGGCGGCATAATCTATGCGCTCAAGTTGCATTTAAAATAGAAAAGCTGCTTTAAATTATATTATCCATGACGAGAAACGGGTCAGCTGCCGTTGTGACGCGACAAATATCGAGCGCTACAAATACAGCCTTATGTAGCAGCTTACAAGAAAATTCACGGAGCAACGTTAAATCGCGTTACACCGAAATCTTATTTCTACCTAGCACGCGAATGAGCCACTTGGCGTGCCGCGCGTCCGGACCTCGTCTCTGTCATGAAACGACGACTACAAGCAGGCAAGCAGGCAGGCAGCAAGCAGGCAGGCAGGCAAGCAGTCAGGCAAGCAAGCAGTCAGGCAAGCAAGCAGTCAGGCAAGCAGGCCCGACGCCCTTTCCTCGTACCCTTCGAGGGAGAGGATCGTAATTAGTCCTGGTGTAAACTCAGGCAGGGCGTCCGTCTCACATCCGTTAGAGTTGTCTCGGTTGGGCGTTGCTGACGAAAACCTCGGAACCGAGCAAGTCGGACGGTGGAGACGTCACGATGAGGAGAGTAGAGAGAGAAAGAAAGAGAGAAAGAGAGAGGGAGAGAGAAAGAGACAAATTTGTGATGTTGGTCGAGAGATAAAGAGCGACAGACAGCAGCAACGGAAGAAAGATATATCGACGTTGGATGAAAGAGAACGTGTGCGACGGAGAAGAAGCAAAGCTGCCGACGTCGAAAGGGTACTCTCCGCGTTTCGGGAACGTAAAGGGAAAGCGAAGGGAGCGAGAAAGGTTTACGCGAGATGAGTAAAGTGATTGCGAAAAGGGGGTCAGAGGGAAAATAGGGTACGATGGTTTAATAGACTGAGCCATGATGGATGACGCCAAATCGATATTACTTCTTCTCACTCGTGGTCCGAGTGCCTATCTACCACGCCACGTGCTCGAGTATTCATGGCATTTTGGAAGCCGCGGTAGACCGTACACGATATACAGCCCCGCATACCGGACATTTTCGGCAGCGGGTACACACGCGTGCCGTTCTCTCTCGCCGTTATTACGCGAATTCGTCTACACGCGAGAGACGCCACGGGCAAGAATTCGTGGTAGCGTCGTGGCCATAAGGGCGACTTGTGAACCGCGAGGACCCGCAAGACGTAAACTAAAGCTAAAGCGTCACCACGTAGTAAGTACGATTCTCGCGGATAGTGATCGCCATCTCATCGCAATGGAATTCCTTCCAGGATAAGAAATTATCAGCAACGGTTGCCTGGCGAACCGCGATAATTCCCGCCGTTGCATTTCGAATGTCGCCATTTTATTTGCGCGAAGAAACGACCGAGATTTATGGGTGACGATGAACCCTAAAGTAAAAGGGGCAATCTGAAATTCACGCGGGTCAGCCGATCGATGGTCGATAGCAGTGGACCGCACCCACGCCGGACGTTTCATGACATTGGCAGATCTATGGGGATTCGAGAACATCTAGCCATTCTGAATACGCGACTTTTCGATCGGTTATTTATGTCTTTAAATTTCCACAAATATTTAAAAGTATAAAAATTTATCAAATACTTCCTAATTTTACTCTCATTATAAAACTATCTCAAAACTTCCAGATATTATAGATATATATTGCTCTTTAAATTTGAACATTTCAATTTCTCTTGCCAATATCTTATTTACTGCGTTCTTTTAAGCCACGCCCGAAGGCAGTCGGAAGGTAAACTTGTTTATCTGCGAAGGCGTCTCAATCGAAAGAAACTGGGAGTTTAATTCGCCAGAAGACGGGATATAATAACCGAGGTCTGGCGCTGAAAAAATATTTGTCCCCGTCGTAACGCCAGTTGCATTCGCAGTTGCTCGACGACCTAAGAAGAGGAAGAAAGAGAGAAAGAGAAGGGAAGAGGAGAGAGTATCGTTCCTGAAGTTGCGCCGCCCTGGGACACTCTCGAAAGGGGTATGACCCGGGGCAGCGCGGCGGGCAATATAAAGTTACTCGAAATTACATCTGCATATTATTTCAATTTTGTAGATTGTTTAACCCCGGGTAACGCCGGATACGAGGAACTCCCGTGAAAGTTTTCTTAGGATAATCTCTTAGGTGGCCCCCGCCGGGCTCTCTCTCTCTCTCTCTCTCTCTCTCCTTTCCCCCTCCCTCTCTACATCGTAATTCGCCGCATCTCATTGGCCGTCGGAAGAAATTTGTTGGTCCCGCTGTCTAAAATTAATTTACTAGCTGCCTTGGTAGAATAGGCGAAACCCAACGAGCCGCGAAGCGAATAAATAAGTGCCGACGTCGATGCAACGACGCTGCAATTCTCGCCGCGCTCGCTGCGATCCGGACGAGACGGAAAAAAAACGTGCAGGAAAAATGCACGTCATTCGGCTGGGAGTTTTCCGCGATAAACAGCGCTGAAAAACAAGTCGGTCGGCGTAAATCGCGAAAACTTTATATTAGGTATTTTGAATCGGCGAAAAAACCGGGCTCCGCGAGTTTTCCTGCCACCCGCCGCCACCCTCTGTGATAGACTCCCGGATGCATTGGCGCGTGATAAATCGATCCCATGAAACCTACCGTTTGCAAACGGAAAGAAAGTACCTCAAAGCAAAGCATTCGTCCTATGTGATTTGAACAAATTCTAATCGAACGAAATGTTATGTTATAAAAAAGTGAGAATTTTCGATAACTTATCATATTTCTATATAACATGTTCTTTCTTCTTGTGCGAGAACTAATTTAAACAAAAAAAATAAAATAATATCTGATACTTTATTTTTGTAAAGTCGATTATTTGATTCTAATATTGTCAAATTCAAATTTAATCATATTATATCAGATTATTTGGATTCAATGAAAAACACTTTATTGAATTAATATTACAAGTGTAATATTATAAATTGTTTAAAAAATTATTAAATATTTAAAACCGAAATTTAATATTCCATTATATGAATAATAACGCAGAATATTATTATTATTATTATTATTATTATTATTATTATTATTATTATTATTATTATTATTATTATTATTATTATTATTATTATTATTATTCAGATATATATAATGGAATATTAAGTTTATATAATATTTCATTTAAATGTTTCACAATGCATATAACTTACGTATGCCACATCTATTCATATTGGTTTCTTCGATATTATATCAGGATATTTTATTTATCGCATCCTATTTAAGTCTGAAGAGAAAAAAAAAGTGAGAACTCGGGTACCTGCCGATCTTCAATTTCAATTTGCAAGACGCACACTTATCAGAGATGTGTTGGAGTAGGTGACGTTTGACAGAATAGAGGTACTTTCGAGATTAATTCCCGCACCTCTCAGCATTTTGATCGGCGAGATACGACGGTGAAATAACTTCGAACACCTTTGCTTTTCCCCAATCACGGTAAGCCGGAGGTGGTCGGATAAGCCAGGGTGAGCCAGAAAGAGAAAGAAAGGATGAGGAGGAAGAAAACCGATGGGGAAAGAGCATGGGCAGCGTGTCGTTTGTATCAATTTACCCCAGCTACCCCAACGTCTATCGACTTGCTTTGGATTTAATCTAATGCCACGTCGAGAAGGGTAATTCATTAAACAAAGATCCACGGTTCCAGTCTGGCATTGCATCGCACCGCCGTCGAGACCAGACGTCTGCTCGCCGTTACGCTCGGCGGCCAAAAGTAAATAATTAAATTCAGTCTGGTAGAATTTCGGCCAGATTCGATAAGGGCGCGGTTAATTCAGGATGGCGTTGCACATCGTGCCGAGATCGGGAAGGGACCGCACAAAATATTTACACCCGACGTACGATATGAAGGGAAGGAATGATAACGTTTTGCGGTATTCGCTGCGAACTCATAAGGATTATATGGGACCTTGCTTTGAGGATTATTCTATTCATATGATCCGATGACTCGGGCATGCAAATTAAGACGTATCTCAATTTCGACACCGCCGACTTCGGTCGTAATCACAGGGATATTACTCATAAAGGCTCGCTCATGCAGTAACTTCCGAGATATGAAAATTTAATTTGATGTGCACGATAATCCGCACACTGACAAGGTTACTTAATTATCTCGTGCATATAATATGATATAAGCTTAAAATGTTGTTGGATGGAGGTGCCGAGGTGAATTACGAATGTCACAGCAAATAGGACATTCGATTTTAGAAGTTCGATTTGAGTTGTGCATCGCGGAAATCGCCAGCAAGTACTTAACGTTCGCGCGGAATTTATTGGAGCGCCCGCTCTTTTCGATTATTTATACGCTCGTGATGCTGGTTGCGGATCATTGGAATCAATTTCATTACCTGGCAGCAAATTCGAGGAAAGCCGAATGCGACCATGCATTATCCGTGTCTGCGAGAACAAAATATTCATTCTGAGTGGCTCGTTAAATTCCGACGGCGCTTCCGCGCTACGAAAACTCAGCCAATAGATCACGCTAAACTTCCTGCACGTTCGTGCTAGCAATTCCCTCATCCCAAGCTAAGAGTCATGGATATCCACAGGAGAACGTGTACGAATAGGGGAAGACTTGGTTCCCTACACCACCGCAAAAATGTTTTAGACTTCCAACTGTACTAGCTTCTCTAGCCGCCGTATTTCATTCGATGTTCCTCGATGGCACCGCAGAAAACCTGTTATTTTTATTACTTTACTGTCCTTTTTTTTCCTCAAAATCTTCTTAAGCTAAGACTCTTACGAAGCTAAAAACTAGAGATATTATAAGTATTTTATTTTATGCACAAAAGTTCAGTAAATAGAAAATTAAAGAACTTGCATTTTTTAACGTTATAAATATTCTTTAACAGTTATCAAAACAAAGTTTTTATCTTATGATACCTTACGATCATATGTATATCCATATTTTATATGTCTAACTATATGTCTAATATGCAATTATTATGATTATAATAAAATTATTATTATGATATTAAATAATTTATATTACATTATTTATATAACTTTCACGATTAAATAATCGTACTCAAATATATAGAATGTCGTGATAGATATGAAATGATAATCTTTTCATCAGAAAGCAAAATATTCACATTAACTTCTACAGAGAATATCGGACGTGTATATTTTTCCTATGTTTTAAAATCTCAACGCAAATATTTTGATAATTACACATCAGCCAAGATTAATTTTATCATCTATGGGAATATTTAATCCGTCAAAAAGTCGCAATTATTAATGATCTTGATATTTAAAGCAGCTAAGAAGCTAACACAGAATATCATCCTATTAATAAAATGCACCAACTCATTCTCATAATATTTTTCGATGTCATCCCATATTTTTGCGATTTACACTGTTAAATATATAATGTCAAATTATACCCAATTTGAATTATTTAAATAATTTCTATAAGCCGCCATTGTTTTTACTCAGTATGTCGTTAATCTAACTGAAATAACAGAATTACACAATTTAACTCAAGAAAATGTAAATTTGACTCAAATTTAATTTATTATTTACCAAGAGGAAATCTACGTTAATATGAATTTAATTTACTTTGAAACCAAAGAAATGAATTGATTTACATTTTAACACACATGAAAGTTAAAAATAACAAAATCTTGTTTAATTCAAGAGATTGGATTGTCATTGCTCCTTTGATATCTAACAATGTAGGTAATTACAAATGCGCAAGCATAGACGATTATTATTTCACAATCTTAATTTCGTATTTGCTTTAATTTTAAGTCCTCGGCAGTTCCTTACAGATGCTACTCAGAGCTACGGGCAATTATGATAATATCTTGATCCGATAATGGGACACGGTCTTATTCTTACGAATTGTCGCGGGCTTCTCGATGAGAAAAGCAGGCTGGGCGCGGGTGCGCAGCGCAACGCCGATTTCATGCTCGAAAAGTCCGGGAATGGAGCTGGCAAAGAGGAATTAAGATCTCGCCGAAGGCTCTCTGACAATGCAAAGAAGCTGCCCAAAGAGTGAGAAAGGGACGAAGAGAAAGAGGCAACGCGATGAAGAAGAATGAGAGACGGAAAGTGAGAAAGGATGAGAAGGTGAAAAGTATATGGGAGCGAGAGAGGAAAAGTGAAATTCTGCGAGAAGAAGGAAGATGCTTGATGGTATGGATCATGTAGAACGAGAAACGCCGTAAATCGTGAAAGAAGAAATGGTAGTTCAGGAGGGACATTATACTTGCTTCTAGCTCTCTGTATAACCCGCTCTTTGTTTATATTCTGAGAGTGGAGAGGAACCGTTTGACATGTCGCCGGTCGCAAAGACGTCAGAGGAACAAAAGGGGTACGTCTCTGTTCCTTCTGGATCCCTATGAATTCCTTCCCCCGCTTCGCTCCGCAAAACCGGCCGATTCGCGTCTATTGAAGCGGCTGAATCGCGGTCGCAAGCTGCCGCCGCACGCACGTATAAGTGCCATATCATTATACCGGATAATGGAACGTTCGTGAAGTGGTGGTGGGTTAAGTAGCTTCCTACGTTGCGCGAGCCGCGCGATTTACAGGGTATCCGTCCATTCGTCTGTATGGGGATAAGGAAATGCGTGTCTCGATGAGGAGCGACGAGTTTGTGGTTATCGAGCATGCAAGGCGAGATCGCCAAGCAGATGGATGACGAGCGCATGTTTTAGGACCAACGATTTATCAGAATCAAGAGCCTCCGTTACATGAATTGAATATTATCTTATTAGATTCTACGCAAATATTTCACACTTTGCATGACGTGCACGATATCTCTTTAAAAAAACTTCTTGTAAACTTCCCATCTATTGTTGTGTGTGACAATCTACATGAATTGAATCATTCAAAATTGTTGTAGCATTTTTACAAAAAAAAGATTTTTTATGAAGATATCTTATTCTATAAAAAATATTTTTTTATTTAAATGTATTGCAGATTTAAGTTCATTTTTTAGAATATAAAGTAAAAACTTGTAAAAATTACAACAATTTAAAGTGGTCTAATTTTTGTAGATTATCGATATCTGAAATACGTTATAAAATATATTTCATATAACGACTTCTGATAACGTTAATTTTTCTTAGGATTAAACGCAGAGAAATACGATAATTAGACAAATAATGATTGACGCAAGATTTCGCAAATTATCAAAATATCGTGTGCGGTAGAATCATAAAATCGTAATGAATTTTATGATCGACGTCAGGAATGAATAAAATCGAAACGTTATGCGAATAAGACGTCTTATTGAAAAATGCAAGCTATATAGCTGAATTGAGTCGCGGGTGGATTACTGTGAGCAGTATAAGACTTATAATTTAACTTTTATCGAACCGATACAGAATATTTTAGTTTGTGACGGTCGTTAGCAATTCGTTTCTTCCTCAAGGCATTCAGTAGCTGTTGCTTGCAATTCGCGCGCACGGGACGGGATATATAAGTACGTTAAATTTCTTGAACTCACGGCAATTTCGTACGCCATGTAAATCGATAAATCACAGTCAACCAATCGACGTACAGGATCGCGTTTTATTTCCATTTTCTCTTCGACTAAAGGAGCAAACGACTAAGTTCAACTTTGGTATTACGCATCGATTATTGCTGCCTGATATTACATCTGAGATTCGAAGTTGCAAAAACCATTGCACATCTGTGTCCATTTTGCGCCTGCTGTATGCAAATTCAATATGATTCCATATTTGTCGAAGTTAAAATAATCGATAGTTGACTGTAAACAAAATTGTGTTTTCCTAGCTTTTCATACAACGTCGCGTAAATTGTTCTAAATCATTTGTTAAAATATTTTACTTATTATATTAGTTTGTCGACAAATGTATTAGACTTAATAATATTTTAAGAAGTACTAATGACAGAATTACTTGATAATATAAAATAAAAAATCGAGAAAATTAGCTAAATGAGTCTAAAAAATTAATTTAAATTTATTTTCAATACAGTTTCTGTTTTAATACAATTTTAATTCAATGTGTGACTATATATAGCACGATGTATTAAAAATTTGAAAATTATAAAACGAACTTTCAGTAATAACATTCATTAAAATATTTATAAATTCAAATCTATAATATCCCCACATAAAATTTCCTGAAATATCTTCTGTTAATTTTAACTAATTCTCGATTTAGCACAGATATAAAATAAATTTCAGAATTCAAACATACTGAAAGTTGAATGAAAGTGTACAATAATTACATTCGATGCTATATGTGAGATACAAATATAGATTGGAAATATCAGTATCAGTCTTAATATAATAACAAATTTACGTATTTTACTTTTTCTCGCTCTCTCTCTCTCTTTATTTTTTTTATATTTATCTTTGCTCTTTTCTTGATTTATCAAACGAACGATAATAACGAATAATGTCAATCTATTTTTAATGACACTGAATAGAAGTTCAGTCGCGGAAGTGAAGCTGATAAATTAAATATTTAGAAACGATCTGTACATCTCACGTCAGCTTATAATACGTATATGCGCGATGAATCCAGTCGCGCGATATGGATATCATTAACTGAACGTATTACGAATGTCACGGACTTTAACGGCTGGTATCTCGTGTACTTCCAGATAGAAATTAATTATTTCAAGGTAATGAAGTGTCAAGGGAAGGACGTGGGCAGAAGGGAGACGACGTTGTTCGAAGTTATTCGACGGAGGATATTTCGTACATATCAGAATGTCGCGAATCAGGAGATATTTCTAATTGCTGGGGTCGCCGCCATGTAGCAAATAGATTATCTGAATTAACGATTCCAGTAAAATTAACACTCTATTTCCAGAATTTCAATATTATTTAGTAATAGTATAATTTGATATTTGATTATGAAAATTATTAATCTAATTTAGTAATATTTATAAAAAACGTTCACTCTTTCTCAAAATTATCTATAAAAAGAAAGAAAATAAGAATCATTGCGATGTGTTTTAAAAGTATATCACGATATTAAGTCGTGAAATGTAAAAAGTTTTGATTCTAAAACGTGAAATTCAGACATTTCATTTGAAAACTAAAATTATTATTTTACTTTAGTTAGTAAACCCCTATTTTGTAATTCTCATACAATAACATCGACACTGTCGTTCAGTTATAGAATAGGAGCGGCATTTACAACGAGATATTAAGACAACTTAAGCTTTAAGTCTTAAGTCGTACAAAATTAACCAATTACAGTTAAAAGTGAGAACAATCGACTATTATTGGTTTTTACAGTTTAAAACTTTAAGTTTTACGCCTTAAATCTTATTGTAGGCACCGCTTTAGTCACAATTTCGATAAATGAGAGGAGGAGGCTCTTGCAAATTCTCATTGCTTTTAGGAAAATAGTTAGATCGTGCCGGTAGTTAGATCGTGGGCGGTGGGGTATATAACGCGACATTTCTTTGCAATCACACGTTTCCTGGGACGCAGACATGAAAGCCTCGGATGCCGTTGTTTGTCGAATGCATCGCCGCGCGGCAAACGGCTGCCGCATCGCGAAAGTGCATTACACTGCGCGTCTAGAATACGCGATATCCTTTCGCACGCGGCATAGTGGCATGTACGTGGGCATACAGCCGGCCAATACGTACCGTATCGTACGTGCATGCCGCGCACGCAGCGAATACGCGCAGCAAATTCGTGCCGTAAGTAAAGCACGGGTCGGTACACGGTCGGGGGCTATAATCGTTACAAGAACTCGCGACAAGATCTGCCGGAATTCGCCGCTTCGTGCGTTTAATACGATATACACGCGGAAATAAACTGTGAAGGAAAACGGTCATCGTCCTAGAGACCATTCACGTATATAAGCATGAGTAAGTCGCTTCGTTATTGAGGGAGAAAACGAGTTCAAAGATAGATCGGCGAAAGAAAAACGCTAACGCATCGGGGACCCTTTTTCATCAGCAGCCAGTTTCCAGTCTCACCTCCGGGACGCGAACGAACGATCCTTTTTTTTTTTATTTTTTATTACCGTGCCTTTACGAGACTTCTCCTTTCCAGACCAGAGACTCGATTGGCGATCGAACACGCTTTTTATGTGCACGAAGCGCGGCAACGGCAACGAATGCAAAGTGCTTTCGTTTCTATCGCGTCTCAATTCCCGATGCCCATGGATGGCGCGAGCAATAAAAATATGCCAATACAAAGAGAGAAAAAAACAATACGATGCGGAGAATGGCCAAGTATATTGGAATCGAAAGCAGTCACCCAATACAACCGCGAACATATATATCGTGGTTGAATTCGTAAATAACTATCGATTAATCTACAATTTATCATATTTAATATCGAGAAAATATCGAGACTTTTGCCTACGTCTTAAAAATTTATTAATTTCGTAAATTAAAAAAGCTTGTTTTATTTCCTTTTTGTAGAACAATAAGTTTTTTCATTTAATACTGTAAAAAAAGTTACGTGTACTATGTATCATATCCTGTTCATGTAACACTTTTTCATTTTTTTTTGTAGATTCTCAAAAAATAACATTTTATCATGAAAGAACATTCTTTGATGAAATTAAAATCTATTTTCTTGCAGCTAAAGTTCGAAGAAAAACCATTATAAAGTAAAAAATTTTCGTTAAGTAAAAAGTTTATTTAAAATTATTTAAAAAATAAAGTTTTGCTGTCTGCTTCTATTCTTGCATCTTAAATGATTAGAAATTTATAAGTTTAAATAATGTCTATATTTCTTTATTTTTTATTTTTTGATATTAAAAATGCAGAACATTTTGTTATTTTTAAAAGAATAGAAGTAGAACAATGAAAGTGCTACCGGAATAATCATTATTTTTTGAAAATTAATAAAATGTCATGCTAACTTCACAGACATTTAAGTATTGAATATCTTCGGAAATAGATTATCAAATATCTGATAAAAAAACATAAAACTGCAAATACGACAATTAATGATAGCTCAAAAGAATAATCTGCATTTAACATCCTACATTCAAACGCATTTTCCACTTTATGAAACAAATTGTGCGTCATTACAAGAATGGTTCTGTGAAATTAGCACGATATTTAATTAATACAAAAAAAAATAATGATAGTTTTAGTAGTACTTTTATAATTTTACAGTTCTTTATAAAAATAAAACTTGTCATTTTTTTGTACTAAAAATCCAAAATTGAAAATATCGCGTACTAACTTTGCAAGTACTATATTCTAGTACGATATTCGATTGCTTCTCTCTCTAAAGTAACAAAAAATAAATATTTCCACTTTTAGCTACAGTTCCATTAGTATTACACGAGTTCTATCAATGTAATTTGAAAACAAAATTCCGACAATTACCGATACATTTTAAATAAAGAAAAAAACTTGGAGAAAAAAAGTGCTAATTATTTATCGCAATTCTATAATAATAGAACAGATCCTACAAGAATTCGATTTCTCTCGGAAATATAATAATGCACACTTTTAAAACTTTCAGATTTTCGAGAATCTTTTCGGTGTTTAAAATATAAATTGGCAGATAAAATATGATATAAATCATTTAAATATATATTTAATTACATTCTCTATTCTCAACACTTTTGGAAAGAGTGTATTGATAAAAATATCAAGTATGGCACAGTATCACAGTAGCACTGTCGATAATATCACATATTCCGATATTGTAATTTTGTGACGAATGGCTTAATCACTGAGTGAACGCATTATCGTCGCTATCACAACGAGGCAAGAGAGAAATATAAATTTTACGTTATGTGAACGGGCGCGAAATGTGCGCAATAAAATTTCGTTACAGTGCTTCACGTCACGGACTAAAACTGTCCAAACAAAATTAATATTTGACGCAATAAGCGAAGCGTAATGTGTATTTTGAAGTAATGTGAAGCGAATTGTAATCGTGCTATGCCGTTATGTCTCATTGAGAGCCGCCGTCGATTCGTTGATATTGAAATAAACTCCGCACGTAACGTAAACGATTTTTTAATATCCCGTGCGTCGACGTATATATGTGTCCGATTCCCAGTTCGCCGGCAATCGATTTTACGACGCGCCGAATGGATTTTAAAATTGTTTATCAAAGCGGTCGAATGCACAAACGCTATGCAGAAATTAAAATCCGCGAAAAAGAGATGGATTCTAAATTTGAGAGTGAAATTTCACTCCTAAAATTTTCAAGAGTGGTAATACTGGTAGTTACGCCAGCCCAATCGAAGTGAATTTTTTCACTCTTAGAAAGTGAAAAATCACGCCAAGCAAAAGTCGATTTTCAATCTAGTCTCTCTCTCTCTCTCTCTCTCTCTACTACTACTACTACTACTACTACTACTACTACTACTACTACTACTACTACTACTACTACTACTACTACTACTACTACTACTACTACTACTACTACTACTA
>NW_012130066.1:2826927-2854677 GCF_000143395.1 Atta cephalotes
GATGACAACTATTCCTTAGGAGTAGTAATTACTATTACTAAAAATTAGAGAGTAGTAATAGTAAATATTCGATAATTAATAATATATATATATATATATATATATATATATATATATCTAATATAAATATAAAGTAAATATAGCCATAAACTTAAAATAGTGAAATTTCAGAGAGTTCAAGATTTTCTGGCGTAATCTTTGTGCTATTCTCTTAATAAATTAAATCGGCGCAAGTGCTAAAAGAAGCTAAAAGAAGTCTAATTTTGCACTTTTTCACTTTACTGCATAAAAGGATTTTTTCCAACCTGCGCATGAGATAAAAATATCAAATATTGTTTAGCAAGCTAATGTTGCTACACTTAACACAAAAAATTTCTTGTTTTCATCATTTAACAGTAATAGATGTATGTAAAACTGTTTTTTTTTTCGATTTCTTAATAATTCAATTTTAAGATTTGATTCCTTTTAGCATGCAATGATTCATGCAATTACAACCATAAATAAATCGACAAATTGGACCATGATCAATATTTAAAAGGATCGAAATAAGTACAATTCGATTAGAGTTCTATAGGAAGGCTGGCAAGCTGAATATGACACTATAGGTGACACGTTAATCGGAGACCGTTTCTGTGAATGCATTGCGTCATTGAACGCGAGAAATTATACGGCGAGGGACCCCCGTGTGGAAACGAGCCGACTCTCGGAGTAGGTAGTAGGTAATTATTTTTTAAAAGTAACGGGAGAAGCAGAGGTACATTGTCTGAGGGGGGTCTCCGTCAGTCGACGGGGATGAAAACTGTACCGTGCCAACGCACGCGTATACACAGCTTTATAACGTGTTTCCTCATACACGTATGCAACTAACCGCACGCGCACACACACATACACACACACACACACACGTGAGGGAGCACAGCTGTTAAAGCGGCGAAAACGAAAGAGTATATAAAAGAAATGTTAATTATCGCATTACTGACTAGCCAGCCGTAAAATGTATCGTAGCTTACGGCGCCGTTTTAAATGCGTATAGCAAAGTAGGGAGAACTCGAAACACGGAGTATTCGTGCCTGCGAGGGTGCGACGAAACAATACGTTCGTTTTGCTCAATGAGGAATTAAGCGTAACCGAATTATGGTCGGACCCTAGTCCAGTGAAGCGCGCGGCAAAAATTGTCTCGTTGTTTGCGTTACCGCTAACATTCCCGGCGAATTTGCATTCCGGCCTTCGATAGTTCTTATCAATTCTTTGGACGTTATCTGGATATCCCGTGGCTTGCAATACGAGCACTGTGCAGTGTTACGAATAGAAATGAAGTTGAATCAAGCAAATGGCGCAAATGGCGCGGAAGAAAGGAGCAAAATAGCGTAATAAAACGAATTAAATTTCCAAGATTCGGATATTTAGATATTTTTGAAATTTAATTTTTAGATTCAACTTAATTTAAGAAGAATGTAGATGATCTCAACTTGGAATATTTGCAATGCTAATTTAAAGAATCATGAGTCATGTGCTGAACGATGCTTTGATTAATGTGCAATAAGTATGATAAGTGCCATCTCATTTATGAACACTTTAATCTTCATTAATCTGATTATCTAATTCCGAGCACGTTAAACTCCTTAATAATAGAGCACGCTTATTATTATATTATTTGCATATATTATTTGCATATGATTAATAAATGTTGAATGGATTATTATCAATTTCGTAATTCGTGTTCGAATTGCGCAATGACAATAATAAAGCTAGTTTCGATTTGGTATTCATGTTCTGCTTGCACACAATCGATAATCTCAATCTAACTTGAATTCTTTGTCAGGAGATAAATAATAACAATTCGTTCTTTTACTTCAAACGTGGCATAACTCAACAAATTAATTTCCCAGATAAGAGGAAAACCTATTATTTCACTTGACAATTATTGCCTAATCAAGTAATACTATTAAAAAGATTATATATCTTTAACATAATCGAATATCTTTTTTTGTCATTTTTGTAACTCTTTAAAAAACCTATTTTGAATTATGATTTTAACATTTCTTATAAAGTTAATTTAATTCATTTTTGATATTATAATTGAAAAGGTTAATTTACTTAACTCATTTATGATAATAACTCAAAAATTATTATTTATTAAATTATTATTTTTTTCATTGTATCACTTTTAAAGTAAGAAAGCGAATTATAATCTTTTCGATTCCTTTTCATTGACCAATTCTTGAACAGCCTAATGTAACAGAAGAAAGAGAAAAAGGCAGAGGGAGAGGGAGAAATTCGCAATTTAGTTTTTAAAATAAAAAAAATTCTCTGTATATAACAGAGGCAAACTGATAACGGCAAAATTAAAAATTCGTTTAAAATAAATATCAAAATTGTTGATTTTTAAAACATATCAATTTCAGCTACCGAATGAAGAATTACCGAACTATAAGAATATGTGACATTTCATATTTTATGAAAATAAAGTGCAACTTGGCGGGATCACCTCGAGTACTTCATTACTTCATAAAATGTCAAGAACTGTCTCTCGCTTCCTCGCCGCTGTTTCTCGCCAAGTAAATCTAAGTGTGTGTTTATGAAAGAGCGACAGTAGAGAGGAGCGACAACAGAGCTACTCTTCTCTGAATGAGAGAATGAGGATCTCGACGCGCCTTTACATGCCTGTAAGTAAGACTAAACATAAAACAGACCGGCCGGATTTTATTGCCGCATTAGAGCTCGTTTTATATTTCTTTCCTAGTTGAAAGTCAGCGATATCTAAATGGTAGCAGCGGCCGCTTCCGGACACGCAAACGCAGCGTTATATCCAATAGCTAGAGCAATACTTCAATCGGGAGCAATACCGGAAGGAAGGACGTTTTTATGGCGACCGATGTATCGCGATTCCCCTATAGTCCCCTGGGAAATTTAAAAAAATCCCAAACCTTACGCAGACGGACCGGACAATAATGGCAACGCGTACGCGGCCATTCGTCTTTCTACTCCGCCATTGCTCTTGGCAAGCAACGATTCGCGCCACTGTGGATCGCGAAATTTCTCGGGGGAAGACAACACGTATGTAACAAGATCAACGTCGCGTTCCCGAGCGTTATAACGTTACGAATTTGCTGTGGGTTTATTATACAAAGCAACATGAACACCACCGGTAAACCTTTTATTACATTAATCTTTTTTTTCTCTGCACATCTCATTCAATTACTTAACGGTATAACATGGTTTCGTGCAAATTATCTTCGCAAGAATTAATGTAATATTGCAAAAAATCCAATAAATATTTATCTTATGTTATCTCCGTTTCTATCAATGTAGATTCATTTTAATCTCGATTCGAGCCTTCACTTTATTCTAATTCTGAAAATTGGAAAAAGCTGAAGAGTTTCGTTGAGTCAAGATTAAAATTAAACTACATTAATAGAAACGGGCATTAATAATATAATTTTGTCGAGTTTTGGAATTTCTCTTTACATCGCAAATATAAAGTTGGTAATAGATATTCTAACTCGCAATGTCTATTTCCATCAATGTAGATTAAATTTAATCTTGGTTCAACTTACTCTTCATCTCTTTCTAATTCGTAGGACTAGAAAAGGATAAAGAGGTACTTGAAACAAGATTAAAGTAAACTATTATTGATGAAAATGAGCAGATAAATATTTTAGTATCACATATTTGCCTGACGTTAATTAGAACTATATAAAGACAAAAGCTATAAGTCAATTTCATGTGTTTATTTTGATGCAACGAATACAAAAGATGTAGATTGCATTACGCGACGAGAAAGGAGTTAACAATGGAGCAATCGGTACATGGGCTTCGTTTATATTCATTACTTGGTGCGGATGCTCGTAAACCGTCAAAATACAAACTTCCGGTAGACAACGAATGTGCCAGTCGTAAAATCTAAAAGGCAAGACAGTGCTACTGTGGTTTGTGATAGTAATCGCTGAAAGGACAAAGCGAACGGTAACGCTGTCACATAGAATCTCACACTCTCATGAAAGTGTGTATTTTGACAGACAAGGAGTCACCCAGCAAAATCCAGGAAGTGTAGCGTTAAGCTAAATTCAGATCCGACGCCTGTCACCATCATCTCTGACGGATGTTGACTGGAGGCATGTTCAACAAAAGAGAAAATGTGTGTATGTACGGACGAAACAGCGATAAATGTTCGACTTCCGACAAACAAGTGTCTGAAAACTTTAATCGAGACTTCAATAATCGATAGACATTATTAAATGAGACGTATACGAAACATAAATGAGATGTATGATAATGTAAACCAAATATGAAATAACAGTATAAAAGATGTACCCTAATAATTTCATTAGCGTTTTGCAAAGAAAGCAGTTTTGCAACTGTTGTAAAATAATTTAATAAATGATTGGTCTTGCCTCAATTCCTCACTGGATCTAAATGTATAGATTAATCATATCGAAGAATTTTTGTAACAGTTGCAAAACTGTTAGACGCAGTCATTTACAATAACATATATTTCTTTAATTCAAAATAGTCAAATCTTAAAAATAGTTTATTATTAAAAAAGTGAATAAAATCAGCAAAAAGATTTAAATAAATGCACACGTTAGATATTATATAAATTTATCTGAATTGTAATTTTAAATATCAGAAAAAAATACATTGATGAAAAATAAGAAAAATATCAAATATAGAGATTCGTTAAACTTCCATTTTCAATTAAAATTTTAATTATTTCTTAACGGTCTATTCTTATAAGCGCGTTTCGATCACGCTGTTAGAAAGATTATCTTGAGCTGAAGAATTCAAAGAATTAATTAAAAATAGAAGCAACAAAAGTAGAGAGAAGGAGAGAGAAAATAATGTGTTGCATTTAATAATTGCACTAGTTTTATACTCTATATAGATATCGAAAATTCGTGTTTCTCAAAACTAAATTTTTCCTATAACAAGAGATGAAGAATTAAGGAAACTCTGGCATTTAATATAATTCCAAATTGCATTAAAAATGCAAACATGATGTTAATGCACGCATATACATGCATTGTGCACCACTAAAAAGATTAATATAAATCAATACATCACACATGGCGTTTAGTGGTTTTGCGTTTAGCCGTGTCGTGCAAATAAACGCGACTATGTGAGTACTTGAATATGTTACGATAACCGAAATGGATAAATCAATTCCCATATATACAAGTGAATGTACAATACAATGTGATAACAAAGGCATTGAACCAGAGAAGCTTTGTTCGCGAATCTTTATATATGCATTAAAAATGTTCTTCTTAATTTACATTTTTTTAGTTTCGAAGACAAGAATATGTATACAGAAATAAAAAAAATATATGTATTACAATTAGATATCTATTTAGAGACATTTAAATATCAATTTAAAAAATATGTATCTTTTATTTTATAAATATATGTATATATATGTATATATATGTATATTTTAATATACATAAATAGATACATATATAGTTAATAAATATAATAAAAACGTATATATAAAATTTTAATGTTTATATTTTATAAAATAAAAGATTTTATAGAATTCCATTTAGTTAGAGAATTTAGTTTGCAACAAAAGAATTATGTGAAAATTATGTGAAAATAAATTGAGAACCAATGCTCTAAATTAAAGATCTTATAAAAGAATCTGATATCTAATCACAAGCGATTTTGTTAAAATGCGGGAAAGAAAGATGTATACATTTTTTTCTTGTATATATATATATATATATATATTATTTTTTTTTCTTGTATATATACAGACACTTTCTGAATATACTATCTCACTTCATAATCTTAATTAAAGTTATAGAGTGAGACAGTATAAATTAAATTGAGATAGTATAAATATATATATACAGAAAAAAAGTATAATAATATGTATGTCTCTTTCTCTCTCGAACAGTAAGAAAAATGTTCTGATTATATTAACAAAAATTGTGATTATATAGATTAGAATTCAAGTTATTGTTATCAAATTTTTAGTTATCAAATCGCTCATATAAATCAGATTCCAGATATTTTTTAGCAAGAGACACAAATGACACAGTGTAATACACTTTAAATTCTTAGGAATGAAATCTCACTCAAAGAGAATAATTGAAATAAAAATTGAGGCCAGTATTCATAGTTCGTTCTTATTTCAAGACTATCTAATGTTTTAATATGCTAATATGGCTCTGTGATTGGCTTATATCTAAAATTGTATTTAAGACAATCTTAAATATAAGAATCGAATATGAATATCTTGGGTTAGTCTTCAAAAGAATAGTTCAATTTTCGTCTTAAGATTATAATCTTTAAGATTTCACTCTTTAGAGTGAGATTCTGAGGCTATTCATAATCTGATCTTAATTTCAAGACCATCTCAAGCGATGTCTTAAGATGTTAATATGGTTTTCTGATTCATGACGTTTTAAGCGTTAGCTTAAGATCATCTCAAAACTTGAGCAATGTAGATTTCGCCCTAATAGTTTTAGAGAACAGTGAATCATTTCATCTTTGTTTAATATTGGCAAACAATAAAGATGTAATGATTCACTGTGTCATCTGTGTCTTTTGCTGAAAAGTACTCTTTATTTTAGAATCTCTACTCTAAACCATCGTGAACAAAATTATGTGTCATAACAACATTTATATACAACATAACAGATATATTCATATAAGACAGGTAAATTATTATGCATATATATATTTCACATTTATAAGCTTTCATTATCTATATACAGATAATTAAAAAAACATATCTTGGTACTCACTTATTTTTTTGCCGGTGATTCCTTGATCCTCGAGTCTCTTTTGTTCCTCGATCCTTTTCGATACAGCGACACATAACTCACACTCGCAAATAATACCCACGAAATTGTAAAACAACGCGGAAAAATAACCTGCTATTTCGACTAATATCGATCTGACGGTCGCGACGGTGATTGACATTGACTGCGCATTTCAAAAAATGCGTTTAATCACGAACGATTCAATTAATTGATACTCCAATTAATTAAAACGATCGCACGAATTTACTCGCGAACGATACGAACGACACGCGTTTACTCAAAAAGCAAAATCTTCCGATGGAGAATGAAGTTGATCGCGATCACCGCAAACTGCGTTTAATCACGATCGAGCAGATTAATCAGACCACTCGAACAAAATCTCACTGTCGCCGACCGATCGATTGCGAATCTCAGAAAATGCGTTTAATCACGAGCGATCCAATTAATTGATACGCCAAAACGATCGCACGAATTCGCTCGCGGACGATACACGATACACAGAGCCATTGTAATCAGATGTGTAAGTTATGTATTACACAAAAGAATAAAAGATACATTAATAAAGAAGGAAGGAGGGCGCCAAATTAATCTACCATATGTAATTATATTAATTTCCTCTTTTTATCTGCAATCTGAATTTTTTATCCAGCCCAATATTTTTACTTTTCTAGGCTTTCAAAAAATATAGAAGATTTCAAAATTATTTTTCAATGTATCTTTTTTCAAACAAGATTCTTATTGAAATCCATTTTAGACGATTCGTAACCAAATTCAAGATAAAATTCTACTTATAATTTTACGTATCATATATCCTAAATAAACACGTATCCTTATATTTTATATGTATGAATTTTATTTCTTTTTTCAAATATTTTCTGTGTTACACGACACTCAAAATTATAAATAGAATTCTATTCTCTTGAAAGCGAATTATATAAACCTCGTCTAAAGTGGGCTTTACAAAATATTTTAGAAAAAAAAAGACAGATTTCAATCTATTTCGAAAGAAGCACAAAACACGGCTCGAAAAGCGAAAATTTTCGACGGAGAACAACGTCACGATTACAATCATTATAAATCGCGTTTGATCGCGAGCGAACAAATTAATCGGAGCAGAGCATTCGAACGAAATCGCACTATCATGTAGATTCATTAGGCATTCCCGGACTTGTTAGGTTATGCGCGACGTGTTCCAGCGTGAATATTGCAACTAATGACGCGGCGTCAGGGAACATGGCGGATGCGACGGCACCGGCAATTATGCCGAAAGTTTGTAACGTAAAGACAAGTCGAGATGATCACCTCTCTCGATTGATCCGATGGCCGGTCCTTCGACGCTTCCTCTTGATGCTCTCCACGATATTCCGCTTCCACACAGACATTGAATAGCGCACTCGCGACACTAGTCGGACGAGCAAATAATCGGACCCTGTCGACAGACGATGCAACGCGGTGCACTGTGCGACGGATGACCGAACGGCAATAGGTTTCGATCACGAATATCGATGAACGCGTTGATTTCACGATTCGACCGACATTCCTGATGATCGTCCGTCGTAAGATTCGGCATTCTTGAGCTTTCCTCGTTCGTGGAAATCGCTCAAAAGAGGGAAACAAGCAAAGAGAACGCGGAGAGATCACGAATCAGACGCGCAGTAAGAACGCTCAGCGGGAACTGACCCAATGACCTTCGGTGGTTGGATTAACACTCGCGTCAAATGACGCGTCATTACGCGAGACAATTTTCAAATAATACCGTACATATTGAAGGAAATGTATGTCGGTATTGCTGAGAGGTTTTTTTATTAAAACTTCTATTTTGTTTCTTATAGACCGATACTGATTTATGTAGTCAGTTGGTTTTTATATTTAAGATCGTTTTAAAATATCATAAGCCAATCACAGAACAGTATTTATATAGTGTGTTCTTATTTTAGGACGGTCTTAAAATAAGAATATCAGTCTTAATGATATCATTATAATGTCGTTGAGCAAGTTTTGTTTCTACAGGCACTTAAAAAATTACTGAATTTTATTAAATATTTGTTTCAATAGTACTAATGAAATATTTATTTTACTTTATATACAGCAAATTAACATTTATTTAAAATAAAAGAATTATACTTAGATTAAATAAATATATGTTTATATATTTAGTATAAATGTTTCGTTAGTATTATTCAAAGAAATAAAATTAAATTAATTTTATAAAATTCAGTAAATTATTATTCAGTAATAAAAGAACTGTGCTATGATAATCTAAGGATATCGTTACAATCGTTAAGAGTTATAAAATAGGAGCTTTTTCTCACTTAATCTTCCAAAGCTATTACTGACACTATATTTGTATCAAAGCAAAACACGAGTCATCTCGACATCAAAATGATGTTAAAATGGCTCCAAAATTATTACTAAAATTCACTTTTCAATCAAAAAACAATTAATTTTGACGTTATCGTGATCCGTTGTTCTGTTAGAGTAGTAGTTCCGAAGCAGAACACAATTAAGTCATTATGACATCAAAATAACGTTAAAATGACTCCAAAATTGTTACTAAAATCACCTTTCAATCAAAAATAATTAATTTAAACGTCATTTTGATAATCATGACCTATTATTCTGCTTGGATAAGATCTATTAGATTTCTATTTTCAATCAAAGTAGATCTTGATATTTAATAATGTTTAAATGCAAATTTTTGCAAAATTTTTGCAAGTTTTTGTAAACAGCAGTTGAACAATATTTTACTATAACCAATAATCTTAACAATACTGATATGAGCAATATTAATATAAAATTAGCAAAAATTTTGTTGCATATATGAATATTATTAAACAACAAGATACTTTAATCGAAAGTAAGATTATTTCTTTCCATACATTTATTCTTATTTACTTAGCGGTTTAATTATCTATCTATTTGTAACTGTAGGCTTATTTCTTTGTTGCCGTTTTGTTTTTTTCAAGATCATACCTGTTCGATCTCGAGCATTCGCGATCCGTATGCCCAAATATGGTAAGGAGGGACGCGAATGGAAAATTCTCGAACTCGGGAACTGACGGGTTTTTCCGTAATCAGCGATTGGCCACCCGCGGTCTCGCGATCACGCGTCATTGGTCGTCCTGCGCCCCTCCGCGCGAAGCGAAGCCAGTCCTTAAAAAAATCGATAGAAAAAATCGACAGGAATCGAACGCAAATCCTGATGCAAAAAAAACTCGATAGTTATCGTCCCACACTTAAATGTTTTTTTATTGTTAATACTGTTCAAAGAAATAAATATTTATTCAATAAATCGTGGTTATTAACATAACCATTTTTATGTTAATAAAAACTCTAATAATTTTTTTAAAATAACATAAATTATATTTAAAAATATATACTAACTGTAAATATATTTTAAGAATATTTCAAATAAATAAAATTGAATTATTTAATATTTTTAACAAAGAAATTTATAATTGAGAAATTAAGAAATTTAGACCATCAATGTCAATTTCGGCGAGAGGCTATTAAAGCAACATTTCACTTAATTAAATCAAACTATTTCAATTCAAATTAACAACTTTTTCTTTTTTTGAATGTTCTTTATCTATGTTTATTTAAAATTTTTCTGTTTGGCTACTCGGCAAAAATAAAGGGGGAGGAAGGACTTTGTGATACAACAAAACTCCCGCACAGTGATGGTCATCGACGAAGACGCGTAGTGTATACGAGAGCTCGTAAACTCGCAACCGACAGTCCCGCACACGCAGTTTATTGCTACTTTAAGAGGAATATACTTGGACTCTCTTTCCCGAGCTTAATCGTGTGGGGCAATGAGTACGCGCAATTGTTAGTTACGAGGTATACCGTCGACGATGCCAGAGAGAAAACGTCCGGGTAGAGAGAAAAAGAGAGAGAGAGAGAGAACGTGCTGGGCGAAAACTGGGCGACTCTATTCCGTTCGACCAATCGTAAAACGAACGCTAACATCCGATAAACAACGCATTCTCGCAACGCACTGCGAAGCTCGGAAGTCAGGACGACGGCACGGCAGTATTATGGCCGCCGTAAAGAGTCGTTTTCGTGGAACGTAATGAGTACAAATGCGCCGTGTCCGATCTGGCGTAGCGAGGACTTTGTCAGGATCGGAGGCGTATATGTAGATCCGTGATTCGTTCGTGTGTCATAACGACCGACGTGATGAAAATGTACGGCAAATGACCTTTCAGTTGCATCGATATTCACGAGAGCGTCATTTCCACGGGAGGTATCTAAAGTAATAGGACTGCGCCATGGAATAATCATAAATAAGATGGGAACTTTCCACCGCGAATGGTATCGACGACACAAAGCCGATGCAATTGACAAGCCGAGGAGAAAACCCGATTGCGCGCGGAGATATAAAGTTTTCAGAAGAAAAGAAAGAAAAAGGATAACTATTGTCTTTAAAACCTCTAGAACTCTAGACGCTCGATATTATTGCAGTTATTTTGTACAATATTATGCTCTCTTTAAACTATTTCTAAATAAATAGTCTGGAAATTCAATAATCAATTATGGGTGCTTTCTATTTGTGATGACACAAATCGGTATAAATATCATTGTGTATTTATTATACATATGAATATCAAGAAGGATAAAACGACATTTGTGTCAGCTTGGGTCACTAAAAAAACTAAAGTTCAATTCTATCAATATATAAACTTTAATCTTTTTTTAATTTAATATTTATTTTTTCCTAATTCTAAAGCTTACTTAATCTATAATTCACAACGGAATTAATAAATCGAAACAGAATTCTATTATAATTTTATGTATTAAATTATAAATGATGATAAACAATTACAGATGAGAAAAATATCTTGCATTATAAGAAATACGATAGCAAATACGTAAGTTAAGTTATAATTCGTGTCATTTATATGTGAATAAGGTCTGTTTGTCAATTCGATTGGACTCTATTTACAACATTTATACATAGATTTTCAATTTCCATTACATCAGATACAATTGACCAATGATGGATATTTATATTTTGCACATATTTTATGGTCTTTTCTATTTATAAAAATATAGTTAACATTATAGTTATCAATTTATAATTCTGATTATATTCATATTTTTATATTACACGATGTATAAAATTATAAATAAAATTCTGTCTCGAATTCTATCGTGAATTATACGTTTGCTAGTAGGCATAAGAATCAGAAAAAGGTAAATAGTAAGTTAAATTGAGATTAAAGTCAATTTTACTAGTGGAATTGGGTCTAGATGGGAAACACAATATATTGTATATTAATATTGATCACTTAAAAGCCGTTTTTAAAGTATAATCAATTAGATAAAATTTGGCAACGTAAATAATTAAATTAAACGTTTTATGTAACGTCACGTTCGCTAAATATAACACGATGCTCGATATTTTATGGAAACTTATTATAATCATGAAAATAAAATTGTAATGTATAAATGAATCTGTTATTCGTATTGTTTAATGTATCGTGAACACCATTATTTTTATTCGAACAAATCAAAACAGCAATTAAAGAATAAACCGAAAGTAAACTGCGGGAGATTTGAACTCGTCCGATTTATTACTGTATCAATCGTGAATGATCAAACCCAAACGCTCGTGGAAAAATAATAACGTGCAATGAATAACGTAATAGCGCATCGTAAATTATAAATTATTCTAGCAGGTTTATCTCGCAAATGAGAATGTAAAAACCCATCGATGTTTAATTTACAACGATTCATTACTCGAATACAACGTACGAGGTTCGGAAACAATCATAAATAAATGACGCGATCAACAGTAAATATCAATGTCAGGTCATAAAATTAAAATATATCGCGGCAAGGCATAGATTCAAAACGAATGCGTATTGTATATGCACGTGTCGCAATGAAAAAACGTGAGTTAACGACGCACCCGTCGAAAATACGATCCATGATGATATTCCTCGGTCGACTGCGATCTGTTATGTATGTTCACTGCAAGTACTGAAAATCTGTAGTGTATATATAACATGTGAATTATAGAGTTTCAGTACTCGCAATGAATAACGAAACGTATCCTGGGATTTTGAAAGGCACGATATTTTGATTGTGAATTTTAAATAAATTTTAATCCATGAAAAAAATAAGTAAAATACAATCCGACTTCTATGATAGTAAAAACTCGTTGAAACTTTGACAATATATAATATACTGAAATTTTTTTCAATTTTTATATATTCTGAAACAATAAAAAAATTGCTTTGTTTTTTTCAACTCAAAAACTCATATTGCTAACAGAAAAGTTAATTATTACACACATTTAACAACAATCTGTTACTTAAGCTTTACATCTTAAGCCATAAGAAATTAACCAGTTACAGTCGAATGTGAGAAGAATAATCGACTATGGTCAATTTCTTATTACAAAATGATACCTCATAAGTATATGTCTGGATTAAATTCATCCATTTTTTTCACTTATTTAAAAAAAAATCTCTAAAAATTCACAAACATATTTCCAACTTTCAAAAGTTTAAATATCATTTTAGGTAAATAATGAGCAGTGTATAATTTAATTTGTTAAATTTGTAAGTAATTTGTACAAACGGCAACCAGTCGAAATACTGATTTTGCGATTTTCTACAATTGCTTTTATACCATATAATATTTGCACAACGGCAACGATGTACCAAATCGTTAAGAATTACAGCAATCAGGATACAAGATAATACCGTAAGGGTTGCTGTCAATGAGATATATTTATCGTGATATAGGAAACGAATGTTATATCCTTCCGAAAAAATTCAATCCTCGAAACGGTTATAAACGAATGAGTCATCATGAATGATAATCGACTTGAAATAAAAAACAAGACACAGCGCGAAAAGCTCATCACCGATTTATAATGAAAGACATGAAAAGAATATTCGGCATACGTCTATTGCGTGACTACGTATGTTAAATTTCAACAACAACAGTATTGAATTAAGTGGTAAGTGACTTCGTCACTTTGTTGTTGACATCAGCGTACGGCGACAATAACACGGCATACCGAGCCGAGTCTCGATGTGCGAGCGATACCTTATTATGCCTTGTATTATATGTAAACAAAGCGCGGCGGTTACTGTGCGACAGTACGACGCACATTACGTTTACGCAAAAATCGTTGACATGTTCGTAATATAATGCGAAGTTTCGAATATTCTCTTCTTATTTGACTACGAGTGGAGATTTTTTGCGACTTGAGACTTCGTGACTGTTTGGAATTTTTATTGTAGACTTCATATAAAAGATCATAAGAAAGAAGTTTTTTATTGCTGCACTCTGAAACGTATATTTGTTTCACTTTAACTTATTACACTATGTGTACCAGTTCAGAAAGTGCAGCAATAAAAAACAGACTTAAGAATTATACGAGGACAAGGAGGAGTCTATTCCATTTCACGCATAATGCGCATGATGTATCATTTTATTCTTGTTGTTCACCGATATTAAAGAAGAATAAAATAATATATTATGCGCATCATGTATAAAACGGAATACATACGAGAACACGTATTATGGAATTATTCGGAATGGATTCCGATCGAAGTTGTTCAGTTATTCCCTCAGTTTCTATTCTGTTTTCTGGGGAAGACGAAATAATTCCGAATTTGGAATCCATTCCGAACAATTTCATAATAAATGTCCTTCCATGGAGGCGCATAAATTCAAAGTAATGGAATCATTAATAATTAGTATACTTTTCCATTAAAATGTTATTTTTTTCTAAATAATTAAATTTAGTAATTTTCTCTCTTTTTAAATGATACAATTCAAGCCAACCCTTTACAAAGTTTTCAATTAAAAAAAAATTAAACAATTCGTAAGCACAGTATGTTATAGTAATTGGATGTATTCTGATGTGGTATACTTAACAGAATTAAAGTATACTATCAGAATATACATTCAATTATATTAATATACATTCAATTATATACATTCAATTATATTAATTATAGTATACTAATTATATTTTCGTATTAAGATTTAAGTGACAATCTATTAAACTTTTAAAATATTCTCACTTTACGGAATTAATGTTAACTGATGCTAACAGTTCACAATACGAAGAAAGAACATGCTTTAATAATGTTCGATAACAATCTATTAGTTAAAACTATCTAATCTGAAACGTAAGGAATAAAATATTCTGTTTTATAATTTCAATGTTACAATTTTGAAGTCAACGAATCAGTTGGTATACGACTTTCGAATTATTTAGGGACTACATCGCGCGGCGTAAATAATGGCGTGCTACGTCTTACGTACGCAACGTTATAGCATTACGTATCATTCGCGCGTCGACACTCGGAAGAATCGGTAGTGGTGTGTTGCTTGCGTCGCATTATTTCTCGAAATGCGATCACAGTAGGTATGACGAAGCTCTCATCGTGATTATTCTGTACCAGTACTTAAAATATAATCAATGTATCTTTATTTGTGCATTCAAAAAGATATTGGAAATATTAAATTTCAATTATATATACATATGTACATATACAACATATTTTTTTTAGACAAACAGTAATGTCTTAAAGCGTTTTCCAACAAGGGAATAATACAATACATTCTATTTTTGTCAGCAAATAATAATTATGCGTGGTTAATTATCGGTCAATTCGATTCACTTAGACTGGTATTCACAGTTGAATCTATTTAAGACTGTTTTAAGTACAGTCTTAAGATGTCATGAATCAATAAAAGAACCACATTGGCATCTTAAGATTGTTCTAAAATAAGAACGGACTACGAATGCCGGCTATAATCATTCTTATATTTAATACGAATTTAGGTTTTTGAGATGTCATAAGCCAATCACAAAGCTGTATAAGTATCTTAAAATATTATTTGAAATGGTTTTAAAATAAAAACGGACTTAAGACATTACTTAAGACGGTTTTAAAATAAGAACGAACTTTATGAATATTGAACTGATCCTGATATCGCATATCAGAGTGAAACATTCTAGCAATCGCTATTTCTGAATTTCTCAATCAGTAACAAAATGTCGCTATGGAATGGATCGATGCTTATAATAATAAGTTTAAATTTTAATTTTACAACGCATTTAATTAGTAAATATGCTCAAATTAGTCCCGTTCTAATTTATCAACTGCATAACAAATTCGCGTTCATATGCTAGTAACTCATTAAAGTGCGTATTCGAGATTTATTTGATCGGAATTTATCTTTGAGCAATCAACAGAGCAATACGATTATTCGATTCTTCAATGCGATTATTCTCTCTTCATAATACATTCGTGATACGCATTCTTAATCGCGATTCAAACATTTAATCACTCTAATACTACCCAGGCGATCATTAATAATAATAAATCTAAAACGCGAGCATACCTTGGGCATTTTTTAGCAAGTATACATTGTAATACAATGAATCATTTCATTCTCATTTAACGTTGGCAAACAACAAGGATGTAATGATTCACTGCGTTACACAGTGTCCTTGCTGGAAAGCGCCCATTATTTGCTACATAAAGCGCGGGAAGTGCGCGAAAGTGCAACCAGTGCAACAGGTGCAGCATCGATGCGGCGCGGTGGGTGCCGCGTGAAGTTGCCGCGTGACGATTCTCGAATTTCTTTTCGGATTCGTCGACACATAACGCGAGACGTCGTCATGTTGTAAACGACCGCGGTTTCTTCGCGACATGATCAAGTACTGCGATCGTGTACGATTATTGTCGGGAGTGCCGTGAAGTATCGCGCGATTGTCATATCCTAGTGATTAGTGCATCGGTTAATTATTAACCTCGTCATCCAGCTACGAAGATGAAAATCGAGAGGAGGAGGAGGCCAGGGAGGCATCGGGCAACGGTGGAGCAACCGTGAGGTGAGTAATTCATATATTTATCTATTATTTCTTATTTTTCCGAAGCAACATAATATCGTTATTATAACGATGATTCAAAATTATTTGAATCATCGCTGGCTCAATTTAATGTCAGTGGATTAAATAATTACGTAAAATAAACATTTGCAACGATGTATTATCATCATTTTATTGTCACTGTTAAGTCACATTTAATGAATAATTACATTATTAATTATTATCTTTCTTAATTACGTAATAATTCCAAATAAGTATGTACATTTATTTACTTGCAATTATTGCTTAATTATGAAAAATAATAATTAATAATGTTATTCCATTATTTATTTATTGTAGCTGTTTATTCATTCCACAGAAAAACAAGTTGAATCTTAACTTATATTGTGTAAGATTTTGTATATTTGTCGTCATAGTTATGTGTAAATTGGTCATTAAAAGTATTAGTCTATAACTTGGAACTTTATTTTTTATATCTTTTATGTGTTTAATATGTGAATATTATGAATTCATAACAAATTATATTGATGACATCTTGTTTCTTAGATTGTTACTTGCTAGACTGATTATTTATCCTTTAATAAGCAAATTAAGTGGAGGATTTTGCGTTATTATATACAGATAAAATTCTTTAAAATTTTATAATATTTAAAATGTTATCATGAGAATTTACAATAATTTATATGTATATATATATAATTTATTATATTTCTAATTAATTTGTAATTATATATACAATTATATATATTAATATAGTTTGATTATTATTACTATTAAAATTAATATTATTTATTGAATGTTTTAAATATTTATATTTGACAAAGACTTTTTTTGGAAATGATATAATCATTTTTTAAAATATTTATTAAGAAGTGTCAAATAAAGAATTCAACACACTAATTGTTTTTAAAACATTGATTATTTTGAATGCTGCTGTAATTTAGATATATTTATATGTTACAGATTAATGTTTTTGTGCTGCAACTCCGCTGCTGCGCATCATATTGGTGAGTATTAAATATTTTTTATTGCTCAATTTCATTGTTAAATTCATAGTGTCAAATTAAAATGAATTTGAGTTATTTTTAACTACTCCTCTAAGTCGCCACTGCTCCTACTAAAAAAATGGTTAATTTAACTGAAACGATAGGGTTAAATAATTTAAGAAAATGTATTCTCAGAAAATGTATTAAATTTGACTCAAATTTAGTTCATTATTCACTAGATATATAGGTTAATTTAATTCTCTTTAGTAAAAAGGAATTCACTATTGAGTCTTAATTTACTAATATTTCCTAACATGTGTCGAAAACTAGTTAAATTTAGGTTAAATATTAAATATTCTTATTGTGAGCACATGCTGATAATTAAATTAGGTTCTTATTCTAGTTATATTTACATAATTTATATAAATTCTAGTTATATTTCCACCACCATAAGATTTTAATCTCAGTTCAATTTACTCTTTATTTTTTCTAAGAATTAAAAAAAGATAAAAAGAGCAAATTGAACATAAATTAATCTTCATATGATGGTAGAATCAGACCTAAGTAAATATAATTAGAATGATATATCTAATTTAATTATTAGTGTATGGCTGCTCACAATAACGATAAAAATTAAATAATAAATTAAACCAAGGTTACTATTAAATACATTAATGGAACTGAATTTTAATAAATTATTTAAATATAAAGCGATATTACCATCAATATATAATTTATTTCTTAGAATTATACGAAACAAGAAATTAAATAGAATCTATTAAGAGAGTATAAAAATAGTAAAATTAAAGTTATAGTTTTTAGATTGAACGCATTTCGGACGCATTATACATCTTTAGTCGAATGTTTTTGCAGAATTCAGAGTAATCTATATCTCAAACATGTATTTTAAAACATATGTCCACAGCATTTTAAAACAGTGGGTATGTTAATGGCATGATTTTCTACTTACAAATACTTGTGTTGGTCGAGATTCTTCTCCAGTGAACAGAATAAACAGTTATTTTCGACGCTTATCTGGTTCTAAGCGATCATTAGTAAGATAGTAATCCAAATTTGTTGTTGTCTAGAGAAAGAAATTTCAGATTTATCAATATAAAATTATGAATTTGTTACTGATAATGTATTGTCGATTATAAATATACAAATTGTGTTAAAAATCTTTGTTTTTTAAAAAATATCAGATATTTAGTGCAAATTGTGATAATACATAAATTATATTAAGTATTTCCTGTCAAAAATTGTCAAATATTGAATACTCACAGGAACAACATCGATAAAAAAAAAATTGTCAAATATTGAACACTCACAGGAACAACATCGATAAAATGCAATTTAAAGATCTGTGGAATTGGTTTGATCTTTTTTACCCGGTTCTTTGATTAAAAGTACCGTTTGAGGGAGAAGAAATGGAAGCAGTCCTAATCCAGTTACGATCTGGTCAGAATCTGTTTTTCAAAATCATATTAAAATCAAATTAATTTTAAAATCTAAAATAACAATTTTAAAATTTGAATAACAATAACATTTTGTTAACCTTGTGCATTTAATTCTTGGGCAAGCTTTTCAGCTCCTATACGATTACAATTTTTGGCATGAAAGATTAATCTTTTCGAAAGCAATCCGAATTCATTGCAGAGAGCATCTTCTTGTTGTTGTGAATATCGTGTACTGCACAAGCTTGTTCATACAGGTCGATGTTTAGCTTGCTGCAGGATATAATGGCGCGAGTATGCTATAACGAATATTATACATTTGTTGATATAATATAAAGAATGAAATAGAATATTTTTTTTTATACAAATAGATTCATGTTAGGGTATGGAACGATACTCAGAGAACAATATATCCAAAATGCGGACATAAGACGATACGTCTTAAGACATCATTAAAAACATCTTTTAGATATTATGTTATAGGACATCTTAAGATGTCTTTAGGATGTTTTATATATCGGCATTTTTAATATATTGTTCTCTGGATATTATATTATCATTAATATATCGTTTTGTGTAGTTTTTGTTCGCTGTAGCCAATAAAGGATGCTTTCCATTTGATGATAAATCGACACAAGTCGACAACGTCATTCTACCCTTCTTGACATTCAGAGAGTGACAAAGATAGAACGACACTTGTGTCGACTTGTGTCATCAAATGGAAAGCACTCAAAGAAAATTTATTTTTATTTACTATAAAGGAAAATAATATTTTCCCCTCTTCTTCTCTTCTCTTTGAATTTCTATTTATTAGAAATTACTATCACAAATAACACTTTACTTATAATTAGACGATCTTCGATGTACACAACGCGCAGTTTATTTAGCAGTATTTCTTACACAAATTGTTTATCATCAATAATAACTTTATGGCAATTTATAATGTTTTATAAACATTCATATTTTATTCGTTATTGATTGTTGGACGCAGTAATAAAATACAGATGGAGAACCACAAAAAAATACAAGAGATTCTCACACAAAGAGGTATTACATCCGTGTGCGCCACCGCGCCGCGTTGAGAGGCGATATATATGATCTTCATATTCTTTTTGACACAATTATATTTTCAAACTAAGCAATTTAACCACATAAATTAAGTTGATTAGATGTTGTTATTTTTTTAACTTATAACTTATATGTTTTGTGTCAAAGTAGTACATTTTGACACATGTAAAAGTAACGAAATGTTATTTAACTCACGGAATTAAATGTTTAAATTTGACCATTTTTAATTTAACAGTGTCAAAATAATTTATCTTTCTCTCTCTCTCTCTCTCTCTCTCTCTCTCTCTCTTTGTTCTTTTTATAAATATATTACAGATAAATAATATTTTATATCCATTTTAGATCCATTGCTTTAAATTGCCATCATATTAATTATTATTATATTAATAGTACGAATGAAGAGAAATTTGACAAAAATAATCGAAATGATTTCACATCAAATTTAATGAAAAATATCTTTTGAAACAGGATTCAATAGCAATTATATGGATCACAAAAATTTACTAACACGAATAATTATAACGTTGTTAAATGTCAACCGTTAGAATAAAACAGAGTCTTTAGTAAAACCTACAACCCTGTGGAAAATATACAAGTATAATGCAACAACTTGCACATGTAAAAAATTGTAATGTGAGTGTACACGTAAAAAAATAGTAAATACAAAAAAGATAACTAAATTTTAAATATCGACGAAAATGCTTAAGTCTGTATTTAATTATAGTGAAGGATGAACACGCTGCAGTAGATTCGAATAATTCAAGTATCTCACAATAGAAAAGTTTTAATATTTTTCAAAACTACAGAAACAAATCACTCTCGACAACGTACTATTTTAATGCACGATATTGAATACGATATACAAGTTCGAGAATTGAAATTGTTCGGATAGCAATAAAAATACGTTCTTTCTGAAGTACAAATACGGTTTCGAACGAAACAATGTTCAAATAGAAACTTTACGTTAAAAACATATGATCTTACGTCACTACAGTGCAGACTGTAGAGGTTTATTGTAACATATTTCATCGACTATCTCGGTTTTCTGTTATTACAGACTTATTTCATGTTCGAATTACAGATTTATATGGTTATACTTATCATAACGTTTGTATTTATTGCGTATATTTTCTCCACAATAGTTTGGGCTATAGGTTTTACTAAAGATATCCTACTACCCTCGGGGTCAGATTCTGTCTGTGAAAATGAGATTGCTCAGGGGATACATCGGTCACAACGACGGGATGTATGGGTCATTAATAAAAGTGTTTAATTGCGCGGGGTTCCGCCGATGTCAATGATTAGAGGGATAAATTAGATATTCTCAGTGGACAACTGAAAGTACCTACATATAAGTAAAAGCACATTGGTCTTCTGAGTTTACTCATCATTTCACGCTTCTTCCCGTTGTGAATCTCGTGTAACTTTGTTAATGTGCGAAACTATGTATATACGATATATGTATGCATGCATATTACTGCGAACTTTTTACTGGACGAAATTTATCACGAGAGAGTATATTAAATGGCGAAACTCCAACTTCTGAATGCCGCACGAGAATTTGCCGTCGGCGCGACTTGCAGCTTTATGTAGAGCTAGATCTAGGCCAAGCAAATGAGCGCGAACAAACATGAACGAGTAACTTACTTCAAGGAGTGTGAGCGACATTTTATTGGAACATAAGCAAGTTGTTCGTTCATGTTTGTTCGCATTCATTTGTTTCGTTTAGATTCGACTCAAGAAATGTCGCTGTCGCGATAATATTCTCAATATTGAATTTAAAAAAAGAAAAAATTAGACGTATCGAAAACAATAGATTCGGATTTTCCTAAAACATTCATGTCTGGATAATTCGTGGAACACAACATAACTTACATACCTCTGTCAAGGATCAAATGAGCAGAAAATTAAATGGTTCAAAAAAGACCTTTTGAACTGTTTAATGCTCATTTTGTGCTAATTTGTGCTACAAAAAACAATTTTGTACTATATGCCGTTTAGAAAAAACGTGTGACGCAGTTCAAACTTGGATCACAAGAAAAAAAGAAAAAAAGAAAAAAAGAAAATTTGAAGATTTGAATAATACTGATTTTGTGCTAATTTGTGCTATTAAATAAAAGTTATATATTGATCCATTCCTCCAACCTTTAACTGAATTATACACTATTAGGGTCAAGAGCAAAGTACCTAAGCAAAGTACACCACGAACAGAATCAATCGCTACTTATAATAGAAGCGTTATAATTTGTGCTGCCAAAATATGAAGTTTCAGATTTTGTGCTCCCTCCGTTCCATTGGAACTACCCCTGACCCTTATCAGACTCAAGAGTAAAGATTCGCCTGAGTTTCCAAAGGAATGCGGCGGGGGCACAAAATCTGAAATTTCATATTTTGATAGCACAAATTATGCCATTTCTATTGTGGAAATAGTGATTGATTCTGCTCTTGACGAAGAGTACTTTGCTCTTGAACTTAATAGTGTACAATTCAATTAGAGGTTCTTGAGGAATGGATTAATAGATTAACTTTTTTTTGATAGCACAAAATCAGCACTATTTAATCTAATTTTATTTTTCTTTTTTCTTTTTTTTCTTGTGATCTTATTAGCTTGATATTAAGCTGGCAGCATCATACGTTTCTTCTGAATGGCATATGGTATAAAATTGTTTTTTGTAGCACAAAATGAACACTAAATAGTTCAAAAGATCTTCCTCGATTCTGCTCATTTGGTTCTGCTAACTTGATAGAGGTCTTATATATACATTACAAATTCAAGTGTGTAAAAAGTGACTTCAATATGTGTGCACGAAAAATGTGTGGTTTTGCTAAAGTATTTAAAAATTTAACTAGATACACAGATCTAAAAATAATTTTGTTGGATCACCAAAATAATTATATCAAACGCTCTTAAGCATGACAATGTTGCAAAATAAGTTAACATTTTAGCAATTTAAGTGTCCAACATAATTATCTTCATGATCCAAACAAAATTATTTTTAAATCTAGCTAAATATTTAGAGCTAAATTTTTAAAATATCTAGCTACATTTTTAGATACTTCAATAAAATCGTTTTGTTTTCGTGTTCGTGTAAAAAGAACATTACACTCATATTACATACAAAAATAGATTTATACATTTAAACATATATTATAGTGTCACACACTTGGATTTATAGTGTACAGAATGTATTCAACAAACATATATGTTTATTGAACAAAATAATCCATAGATAATAGCCTAGTTAATCTATCGATCGCATCACTACTCATAATTAGCTATGGGGAATGTTCAATGATAAATGATATATGAGTTTACAATTGAAAGGCAAGATCACAAGGAAGTTCAATAATAATGGCAGCTCAAAAGGCAATGTACATATATATTTTTAAATTAAATTTGTATAAAGAAAAAGAAAGTTGAAAAGGAGATTTAAAAGAAAGTTATCATCATACATTGAGGAGTGCAAAAAATAGAGAGAGGAGAGCGAGGAAATTTAATAAGAATTATTAAATTTCCTTGCTCTTCTCTCTCTATTTATTATTACGTATCAATGAGCTTAGGGGTACTAAATAAAAATATTTGTGCTTGTTACATTACGTTAAGATTTAAGATTGTATTATGTTCCTTAAGTCGTTGCTTATGAATCAGGAAAGGTCAAAAATTGATGATCAATGAGTGTCGATTGTAGGAGTACTTCTGAAAATATTTCTGAAAGTATTTCTAAAACGTAGCACATATAGGAGTGAAGCACTTCTCAAGAAAATCCCGTATAAAAGTATAACGTTCTATAAAGTCATTCGATTCTAAGGTTCAGGAATGTCTAAGCTTCGCACGTATGTGCGATTGCATACGTGTGTATGTCGACGAGTTCGAATGAGGTACTCGGGAACACGTGTGGAGCCAGCCGGCCAGTTATGCCGGTACTTTTCCGTTCGTGCATTCTCGGCAATAATGTGCGACGAAATGGCGGTCACCAGAACCGATCGTCGCCCTTTCGATCTTTCATCGTTCGCAAAATGCGTTTCTCGCCGTTCTGATTCGTCATATTTTCAAATTCCGAATGCGTACGCTTTAACGCTATTCTGAATCGCGCCAGCTGTTATCGTTCGTCTTTATCCCTATTTTTTTTCCATCATTTTTTTCTACTAAAATTGAACTAATAATTGTCGCGAATTATGATAGGATTTATCGGAGGAAAGTAAGCGCGAATGTAAAATATCACGAGTCCAGATGCTGAATGTTAAAAATATTACAATATAATAAAATTAACTTTATTATCGTTTATATACGCGTAGCGATAAGTTTTGTATTTAAATTCTCAATTTTCAAATTTGATTATATTATGTTGTTGCAGGCGTTGCAACAACTATTAATGAGAGATTGTTGTTGCATATCTATCTGAAATTCTAAACTCTTCATTTAATCATCTCTTGTCGTACAACTTTATAAACTACTTGGTCAGAGTGGGAATACTGTTAAGCTAATGTAAATATGTTTGGAATTACGACATGCGCTTATGTACACCAGAGGAAATCGCCATTTCCCGCGCAACATGACTCCACTTGCAATTTTCCTTTGGCTCGGTGCAAATACTTTTTTTCCTTTTTCCTTGGTTATATCACCGTAGCGCGCCACGATGAAAAGTTAAAAAATATTTGAAAGACTTTTTAAAGCCGAAGAAATATTCCGGGTCGTAGATAGTTACAAAATCCTCCACAATAATTTGAGACTTAAGAAAGTTAAACAGGATCTACATTGGCTCGAAAGCATTTTGTAGATAGGGCAAGAGGCATGCAGGAACTTGCGAGAAGTGAGATCTAAGTACTCTTAAGAGCCGTGCTGGTGTTTACTTTGCCGCAAGGAGCACCTGCAAAAATATCGGGAATATCGCAGGCATGTATTGTTCGCTCTAATCCTACAATAAATGTAGGTATATCAGTATTTCATCGAGATTTACAAATGGACCGATTTACTAATCCTATATCTTGTCAGCAGACATTTATTGTCACGGTATTATTATGTGGTGTACCTATAGCATATTTTTATATCATACATTATATAGATGCATTCACATTGCTTTTTGCTCGTGGTTATGTATAATGTCAAAGAAATCCGATAACTGTATGTTGTATGATACTGCAAAATGTGAAAGAAATTAATACGTAAATGTATATATTCCTCTCTATCCTCTGTGATTATTTTATATTACATTTATACGTATATATTTGTATAAATGAAAATGCAAAGATTTGTAATTATATTCACAGTAATTATACTTATAGTTACAACTCGAGAGCAAAAGTTTGTTCACGGGAAATTTTTTTTTTTAAGTTTTATTTGTAATGCATAAACATTAATTAGCAATTTGATGCAATGATTACGTTCTGATTTAATATAAACAATAAAGTTTTGTGTATTCTTAATCGTGGAAGCTAAATTTTTGTACGAATATTTTTAGGTGTCTACATTATATAATTTTCAAAGGGTAAGAGAACATTACGATGTACAAATACAAATTTGAGGCATTATTGGGAATTACTGGACATTTCTTAAGAAAATTATGTATTATATTGTAATAAGTGGTATAAATTATGCATTACTAGAGCATTAATAGGCATTATTGGGACTGGGGGGAGGGGGAGGGGCATTAATGGACATTACTAGGGCATTAGTTGGTCAGCTGTTTAACATTCCTTAACAACTTTTTATCTTTGCTTACCTACTTTTAAAATAATATATTTAATTATTATATTTTTTTAGATAAAACTTTTTTTGAGAACTATACACTGTATAAAATAAAATACTGAATAAAAATTTAAAAAATTTTCTGTGATACCTAACATATCTAATTGAGAATATACATAGAAATATATAAATTAAAAAAGATACAGTGTAAAATAAAATAGATTGTATACTATACAGTCTATTTTATTTTATGTTAATATGTATTATATTCTATGTTAAATTGCTAATTAATATTTACTTTTTAAAAAGATTGTTTGAAAATATCTCCTCTGTTTATATTCACGGTATTTATAATTTATATATTTCTATATATATTTTTTAATTTATTTCTATATATATTCTCAATTAGATATGTTAATATCACAGAAAAATTTTTTTAATTTAAATTCATTTTTTATTTAAAAAATTTTTTTATTATAATTTTTTATTATGTATATTTATATTTATTATGTATATTTATATTACTCTTTCATATATAAGCAACATAAATATTTTACGACAAATGAAAAAGATACACCTAATGATAGAGTCGAAGTTTTATCACGGTAACTATATTGTGCCAATATTTTTCTGCAATTCTGTACGTATTTATTTCAATCACTTCGTGTAGGATTGCCGCAAGCCTCTATAGATATGCGTAAATAAAAATGAATTCTGTTGCGCACGCTTTAAAATGTGCCTATTTCAAATAGAAAGGAAGCAATGTGAAAGTATATTAAATAATGAATAAGTAGAATAAAATAAAAATCCCCCGATGAAATGAGACAAGATATCTATTAATTTGTAAATCTTGCATCTTTCATGTGTGCAATAATTTATTCTTCGTTTTATCTCTCGCGGTAATTTAATGTTGTAAATAACAATAGATGTGTAATAATTATCTCCTGCTTGCAAGTTAACTTGTGAATAACACAATTTAGAATAGTACGGTCTTCTGGACTACATCCTATTCGCGCAAATTATCTAGTAAATACCTAGGTAGCCTTAAACGCCGACTATCCGGAAATCAGCCTGACTGTTATTAAATTTTCGTATGCACGCTATCGCAATATCTACGATATCTACACTGGAGAGGTACATTAGGTAGATGGCGAGAGGAAGAGAACGAAGAGAGAGAAAGAGAGGAGGGGAAGGAATGGGGTTAAAACGGCCAGGTGGGTAATATTGCCGACTTGTTCATACAGTTACCAACACATGGCGCTGTTAATCACATCGAATTACAACACATGCAAGCAATGCATTTTGAGATATGCGAATCTAGTTAGTCCACTGCTGGTGTTAATGCACAGTGCGGAAGTAGGGAAATTGGGATACATCGTTTGGGCGCGAATTGAATGTTGTGTACTCTATCGTTTATGACCGAAGGTATTGCATTTTGCTCGCGTGCCGCAATATCACAAAAATAGTACTGAACAAACGACTGTGGCCGTTGGTTTTGAGATAACATTTTGGACAGCGATGTTATTTTCGTCGAAATTTACATAAAAGATGACAACATATCATGCGGTTGGAATTAATTTTTTACAAATGATACTGCAATCCGTATAATGTCAATTGCAATTATACATATATTTTATTAAACACGTGATCAAAGAAATAATTTAAAAAAGAAAAATTTAGATTTTATGTATTGTACAACAAGTGAAAAATTTATTAAGTAAAATATTTTCTCACTTTACAACAATAATTTATATTTTCACAAATCCGATCTAATTATATGTTTACAGATAAAAAATTTTTTATATATATTATGATTACGTACGTATTAGCAGAAATATACATGTATACATATATTTTTCTCTCTTTTCTCTCTTTTTCTTCCTCGTAGATATTGTGTCATATATATATATATATA
>NW_012130066.1:2855970-2864142 GCF_000143395.1 Atta cephalotes
CGCGCGCGCGCGACGAGTGTTTGGTATCCGAGATCGTCTTCTCCTTCCTGCGTTTCGTTGTCGTTCCCATTTCCTACCCTTTCTCTCCTGCAACCCCACTTCTACCTATTCTCATCTGCCTCTTCTCCGGTTTTCTTCCATTTTGTTCGCGCGCGGGGTTAGTTCCTTGCTATTTTTGAAGCTTATCCCATACGGAAAGTATGTGACAGTTTAGTTGGAACGAGTGGCAAGGATGGTGAGGGAGATCCGATTCTTCGTGGCCTGCTGACACAGCCGACGCGTTCCTTCGCGCCATTGTGCACGACACCCGCGTGGAGTTTTGAAAGTTTAATAGAGTTGTACTCTCAGCGACGAGAATGGCGTCGATGGATATAACGATCACGACCACGTCCCACTGCAGAATCTGAAAGAGAGGAATGGACATAAAGTTCAAAAAATATTGATAGTTTTTTATTGAACAGATTGCGGATTTTCTTAGTTTGTGATTTATTATGAATGGTTTAAAAACTTCAGCATTTTTCTTACAGTTAAATATTAACGATTAATGTAAAATGTTTTAAACAGGAATCTTGTAAAGTATTATAGTTAAAGAAAATTAATGGAAAGCAGTTATTCATTGCATTTATTCAATAATATTCTAAAATTATTTTGACTTTTTTTAAGTAAAACAGATGAAATTTCAAGACTTGACATATCCATAATCATAATATAAAACTTTTTATATTTTTATTATTTTTATAAAAAAACAAAGAAAAAAGAAGTAAAATAAAATTTTAAATGAAATATGTAATTTAATTACATATATTATTATGTATAAAATTACAGAGGTCATAGAGAGATATTATATAATTTTATGAATCAGATTTTGAATGTAATTATTATATTTTTTGACACTGTGCAGAAATATTTTTTATTTGAAAAGATGAATATCAGTATTTTGTATTTTATATTTAATATTTAAACATAGATGTTAGAACAAAAATTAATGTAGCTACAAATTCAAAAAAATTTACTTTTTTATTTATATCTAAAGGTAATAGAGTTATTATTTATTATGGATTATTTATTATGGACCTAACTATAAAGCAAACACTGCAAAATAATTTATGACAATTACAATGGCATTTGATTTTATTATATTTTTTGTTAAAGTTACAGAACATATTTTGATATAAAGTTTTACTCATGCAATGTGATGCAATGTAATCATTTTAACAGTACCTACCATTCAAAGCATTGATAATTAAAAATGTAAAAAATTAAAGTAAATAATAATATAAAAAACTAATTGACAAAAAACTAATTGAACTACGTTCTGATTTTCCAAGTAATTACTTTTTTGCATCTACAATTTATCGTACTTTTTCTAATTGTGTAAACGTTTTGTAAATTACATCGCGCATTAATTTATATTTCTTTTCTATCTTTTTGTTCTTTCTCATTAAATCATGATTTGAAGTCACTCATACGCAAATATCCATTATTTTGCACTATATTCTATATTTGATAAGAAATATCGATTCCGGAATTTTTCTATAGAAGCGTATGTTATTATGCTCAACCGAGTGATTAAATTCGATGCTAAATACAGGATACCAATACAGTTTTTATAGAGACATAAAGCTATGCACATCGCGAAACACACGATGACGACTACATTGACTACGTTCTAGTATTTTTTTTCCACATTGCATGTTATCTTTAACAATTCCAGATTTACAATGTTTCCAAAAAAATTTGTTGCAGCTCTGCGCAAACCTTTAGTCGAAAAGCGCATAGCGTCACATAAAAAAATACTGTATCCCAGAAATATTCGTGTTTTTCATGAAAAATATGTTTATAAAAAAGCAAGAAAAAATATTCTCGTTTCGAAGGCGCATCATGCATCTGTTCGTTCTCGTTTCTGTCCGATTTACTTCGTATCATACCATTGCATGAGATCCTTAACAATCGCAGCGAACTTTTCTGCACAATATAGTCCTAATGTGTGAGCAAATAAAGTTCGTCTCTTTAAGGAGTGAAGCGATCGTATAAAAGTGATGCTTTGCCCGTAAACCCCCTTCCCCGTCCCCCTCTGTCTCTCATTTTCTCTCTAGACGAGGCAAACGTATATTGCGATGCCGGCTCTAAACTTTCGACCGGCTCGACGAAAACTTTTTTATCCACTCCGAGAGTCGCCAGACTCGAATTTTTTTACGAGCGCAATCGTTGGGCTATCGTAAAAGTTGCCGGGCCATCGAACTTCCATTCGAGCCATGGTTGCGGCGGAGAAGGAGCCACTTCGGACATCGATCTACGGGCGTAGCGTAAATAATTCCTGGCTTTCTGAGACGAAATGTGGTGGACAAATCAGTTGAAGTCCAACCGCGCTCTTTCATGGGCCTCGCCACCCTTCCTCCCTATCTGTATTATCTACGAATACGGAGTGGTGGCGTTGGCTGGTAAGAGGATTTGAATAATGCATGAAATACGTTTCATTTTTCTATACCACCCGGCCGCGCGATACAAAGTTCTTGTCCCCAAGGATCCAAAACAAGCTGCAATCTCCGGCAGTCGATGCTTTGTAATCCGTGTGATTTATGGTGTGAGATTTCGACTGAAAAAGGAATCATTGGACGACGCGGGGTAAAGAGCTCGACGATATCGCGAACGATAAGAATCGAATCCGGCGTCCCGTTGTCACTATAATCGCGCTGGTGTATCTGGGAGTGTCCCCTGGACGACGTTGCGATTAGTATCGAAAGTTTCGATGCCAGTGATGCTCCTGGTGTTTGCAGCTGGATGAGCTGGAAGACCGAAAGTTCCGACTTCCCGGACCTCCCGGACTTCCCGAATGGACGCACGACTCGGCTCTGATGTTTCCAGTTCGGGACGAGTAAATCCTCTTTGGAGAAACAGCGAAACGAATTACGGTGCCGGCCGTAATAATACGGTTACAGATAAACGCTTTCAAGTTAAGCGCATTTAGAATTACGTGACTGCTTGGTCTGGTAGAAGTGTATATGTGTATCACTGCAGCATACCATATATCGCTTAGATCATGTTGTGAAATATTGCGTGCAGAGATACGAGCATAATTTCATGCGTGTTAACAGCCGCCCCCGTGTTTTTCTAGGGCTGTTTCGGTTTAATGTTTCATTAATGGAAAGGTATCTCATATGACGCGAATATGCATTGGGGGACTCTGGGATGAAGCTTATTAATTCAAAATTAATTATGGAAACGAAAGAAAAAGTAAACATTCTAGCAATCAATTTGAACATCTACATAATAATTTATAATGTTTTGATGGTCTAACAAAATTATTTTTACATCTGTATCTAGCTAAATTTTAGATATTTCAACAAAATTGTTCTTTCCATGTTCATATTAAGCTCATATTAGGTTAAAAAAGTATATAAATATACCTCCCACAATTTATTTCAGAAAATGTAATAAACTCCAAATGGATGCGTAAAATAAAAATGTAACGATCAGCAAGCGAAGTACAGCGATTAGCGCTATATGCAACTTTTATGGAAATTTCAGACAGTTATTATGGTTTACTGTCAACGATAAAGGGATAGTGAAAAATAAATCCTAGTATATATTGACTATACTAAATGTTTCTGCATACATTCAGTTTTGTATATGCGATTGTATATGACATTTTGCGTGCGCGAAATTTTGAGGGATCGCAGCCAGTGGCGACGAAAGGGAAGGCAGTCGGTCATCGACTAATTATAAGTCGTAATAATTCCAAATTGCAATAACGCGCGCGCTTCCAATTACACGGTTCTCCCATCTGGCGCGCCGCACGCGAGTGCAGCGAATTGAAATTACGGCGATGACGTTAATTCGGCGTTTAATAAAAGGAAAGTTTCGCTTTAATCCATCCGCGATGAAGGCCACTTTGTACAGAGTAAAGTAAAGCCGACGGTAATAAACGGATTAGAGAGTATTCGTATAATAGCGGTGGATAAACGGCAGCAATTAAGTGCATGCCGGTGGAAGCCATTAAAAACGTATTATTAGAAAAGTGATATAAATGTGTAACGTCGCCGCCAAACCCACCGACGCGAAGGAAACATTTATGTTTTGTACTTTATTTATGCCATTGTATTAATTGTTACAACTAAATGAGAAATAGTATATATTGTTAACCAGATTTTTATAATAAAAACCACGATTATTGTTATACGATTACATGAACATATGATGATTTCATTGATATAATAACAAATAATTCTATTGTGTAGCAATTTCAAAATGTAGCAGTTTCAAAAACTGATATAAAATCAACTTTAGATTAGCATCGCAAAATCTATATTGATATCAAAAATTTAATAAGAAGTATTATTTGATGCAAATGCATTCTTATTCAAAACAATAGCATTTTTTTCGCATTTTAAAGTAAAAGATCTTTCGTCAACATTTTGATGATGAAAGATTGTTTTCAAGCGCGAGTTGCCGTAATGAAGAAATGAAGATGTAGTAATAAGAAGATCACGAAACGATACGTCATTCCTCGTAGCTTTTTTTGATAGTATCTCGATCTTTACTTTTTATCTCCCCGCCGAGTAATAAATTTGGCAACAAATTGCGAGAACACAGCTTGCACTGCCTCGGAGGGTCTTCCAGCAGTGGGATGAGATGAGCCAGTGTTGCCGCGCTTTAACTGGCTCGTAAGCGAGACTTCAGTTTACCACGATTAATGGCCGAACCCACACAGGTGACGGCATTAATGGCGGTAAGTGTTCCAAACTTGCTCGATTTTTGTAATTAAATCCTGACGAGAGCGATACGTAACGAAATATTCGATACATTAATTTTGGTTGGGATCGTACACATACTCGTGACACGGATGGAAATACTCTGGCACATATTCATGCTTGATTTCAAACCTTTGGTTGCACGTTGCGTCAAGGGACGCGTAGACAAACGGCAACATTAATCATGCGTGTGCATGTATGGTTTCGAGCGAAATGTCAAACAATATGAAACAGCAACGAAATAAAAAAAAACTGCAGAAAATATCAGTCGATTTTGAATTTTGATTTCTAATATTAAGTGGATTAACATTTAATTCGATATGTATTAGAACTGTATAGCGGTAGACATAAAAATATCTCAACTTTAATTGAAATAAGCAGACAAAATCTACCTAGTCCTTCGACTAGTTATGAAGTTAGTTTTTAAAAAAATGATCACAAGCAACAAATTTACATCTGAATACGTGGCTTTGTTTTGTTTGTGATACTAGATCTGTTTTTTATTCCTGTATTCTTTAAACTGGTGCACATTGTAATAAGTTGAAATGACACAATTATACGTTTGTTTCACTTCAACTTACTGCATCGTGTGTATTAATTCAGAGAGTACAGGAATAACAACAAACAGACTTAATATCTTTAATTATAAAAGATTTTTATTTTTATTGATCTCATTATAAAAAAATAGCAATTTTTAATTTTTCGTCAGAAATTTTTCGGATATATGATGTGATTAAAAGTATATATCAACTTGTCTTTAGATTGATATCAAATTAAATTAAATGCGTTTATCCGGACTTTTTAAAGACGGGCGCGTCCAGTTGGCAGATATTAATCATCGCCAGTGTCAAAATAAACAATGAAAACGTGTGGGGCGTAGTCGCGTCGCTAATTACAACGTAAAATAATATCTAGAAGAACAGTGGGGCGGTTACAATGCGGTTAGAGTTTATTGCAATTCGACGCACAGCCTACCAACGTGCGCGTGCGATTTCAGGAAGGTAATTGTGTATCTGGTTGACGCTATGACGGTGAGTCTTGGCTTTAATGCTATTTGCGATAAATTGATTGCCGATAATTTAATAAACTCCACGTCAATTAGACAGCGATTCGGTTCACGACAATAAGGGGCTTAATTTCAAAATAACCGTAAAAGCGTTACCAATGTACTCGCCGAATACTGCAATTTCGATTTAATCCGCGATCGATGGGAAAAATGAGTAGTATGTGGCCGCGAATCGCGATCGCGATGTACCTGCGTTTGCGCAATCGCGTTTGCGTAATTCGACTCCAAATCCTGGCGGATTAATTGGCAATGCAATTAATTTCTCTGCTGCCTAAACGCAACTTCGCCCGCCGCTCTTACTAATCGGTATTACCTATCTGCCTGTCACGCACGCCGCATTATTTATTGGCAATTAGGTATAACATTGCGCGGCGCTCCTATTTTCTTGCCATCTTACATAATAGCCGAAACGCAATATTCATGAAGATTGGATTCTAGACTTACAAAAGAAACGAACAAATGAGATCGATGGGAAGACAGTTCGACAAAATGGAGTATCATTATAATCGGCAATACTTCTCTTAATCGCTTAATCAAATGAAATTACCATTCGTATTTTATTCTAAGCTGTTTAAAGTAATCTCTTTTATAAGTAATTCGCATTCGAGATAGACTTTTCGGATTTCTTATAGTCGAAAGTTATTATGTATTTAAAATTCTATATATTTATGACTAATACATTTTATTCGGTTTAAAGCTGATTAGCACAATTTAATTTTGAACAACTTTTCGCATCATAATAAAACGATATATTGTATTTTACTGTTTTACTATTTCAATATTTTAAATAATCCGTGCAAATGCAGAAATATTTGAATTTCTTATTTGAATCGTTTATAAATGTATTAATCATCCGTGAAATATCTTCTCGCAACTAATAAATTTTGTTTATAGACTGCAGTTATTGCTACTTGCTTACAATCTCGCGTGTTATGTGTTTATGTGTGTAAAGAGAGAAATTATATAAAGTTGAGAAGTCGAGCTAAGAATGAAATCGCGAGCGAATTCTCATGTCTTTCATCCTCTCATGTCTTCTCTCTGTTTCTCTTTCTTTGTCTTGCTCTCTCTCTCTCTCTCTCTCTCTCTGTGGAAAACTTCAAAAGTCTATAAAATGAACGTTCGTAATACGAGCGGGATTTATTGTACGAGATACACACAATGCGCAAGCATAGAATACGCGTGAGATAATACACTGAGTGCAAATAAACCAAATGGAAAATCGAACGAGTCCTCAGAGGATGCTGGACCACTTTAATTTCACTTGTGATTGGCAGTAATAACTTTCTCTCTTTTCTTTGTGGAAAAGTAAATAGAATTGAAAAAAGTAAGTAATAAGATAAGATATCGCGTAACGCGCGTAAAATGGTATCAAGTCGCTTGCTGGTAACAAGATACTGCATGATCAGGATGTATTGTTACATGTCACTTTATATAACAATGATGAAACTTCAAGAATTTTTAACATTTAGAAAAAAGTATTCAGAGATTTTATAATTGAAAATGATTTAAATTCAGACTGATACCTGTCTTGAATTAATCTATATTTTTATTCATAGTAGTTTTTGTATATCATTTATTTTGATCATTAAAGATTTTAATCTAATGAAGCATTAATCGGATTAATATAAAATAATATTTTAACAAAAGTACTTTACTTTCTGCAAGAATGAAATAGATATGAAATAGGTTTATCCATATAATATGTATATATAAATAAGTATATATAAATAAACAAAGAGGCAAAATCAAAGTATTTTGAATAAATTTTTTCATCTTACAAAAAAAAAAGAGAGAGGATGGAAAGGCTAAGAGAAGCGGTGTTATCAGGCCGCGCCTCGTCAGCAATTAGCAAGTGTAATTAATAAATCGGAGAACGAAACAAGGAGGAGAAAGTGGGGGCGTCGAGTCGTCAGCCGCGCAATTTTCTTGTTAGCCGCCGGGAAAGAACGAGAAGTTACGACGAAGTTAAGCGGTCGGGATCGATCGGCGATTACGATCGCGATCCGCAAAAGATAGCCCGTCGGCGCAACAACGATGGCTGCAGCGGCGACGGCATTATGAGCGCACGTTTTGCAGTTTTACGAGCCCAGGCACTTTGTCATCGACCGCGCGGCATTGACGTTTCGCGAAACAAGCTCGTAATAATTTATAAGGAAGCCACGAAGCAATACGTGCTGCAATCATCTATTCTATGAGGAGGGAGGAGAGAGAGAGAGAGAGAGAGAGAGAGAGAGAGAGAGAGAGAGAGAGAGAGAGAGACAACGAACGTAACGTAACGTAACGTAACGTACGTACGTTACGTTACGGTACGGTACGGTACGTACGACGACGTATACGTATAGTAGTAGTAACGTA
>NW_012130066.1:2864162-2874034 GCF_000143395.1 Atta cephalotes
AGAGAGAGAGAGAGAGAGCAACAGAAACGTTTACCAATAGCATGTTTCACGGGGCGGTAATGACACCATGAATATGTATATACGCACCGGAGTAGATGAGAGACGGAGAGCGAAACAGAGCGGCGGCGGCGGCTTGCCATAGTCGTATATAAGGTGTTCCCTTCGCATTGCTACACCGAAGAAAGGCAAATAAGACGGATGCATCAATGTAGTCGTAACAGCGAAAATACTGAAAATCCTGTGGCATGTTTTACTAGGTGTTTCTTCATAAAAGCCTTCGTGGAACTTTTGTGGAAGTATTGTAAAATCCGCGATTTAATGAGCGCACCATTAATCTCATTACGTCACGAATATAATTCAAGATAACGCCGATTAATCACGACTCTTACATAGTCACGATTATACACACAGGTCGACGTAGTATGAGCAACGAGAGTTTGCATTTTGTACTTTCGTTTCTCTGGAGCGAGCGATCGATTAATGCATGTCGGACGAACGAAATGAGACACCGTTTGTATGAAGGACGGCGGCGGATCAAGAGAGGGCACCGCTCAGACCTTGGCTTCGAAGGACTTAAGCGGGATGACGAGGAAATGGGCGTGTCCTTTCTACACTGTAAAACAAACAAGACCCGTTAATGATGCGAGCTGCTAGTTAGACGAGATCAACGTGGCCTTCTCGTTCCCGCCCTCTCTCCTCCCGCCTTCTGTCCCTCCTCTTGCTTTGCATAGGAATTCGTTTCACGTCATTGACGTTGCATTCTTAATACAATGCCGCGGGCATGGGGTGGTTTTCATCGAAGCTGTTGCCGTCACCGCCGCCGTTACCGCGACTGCCGCTGCTGCCGCCATTTCCCTGCCGCATCCGCAACTGTACCACAAGCCGCCTCCTTCGGACTGAGACTCATTTGTTACAGGATAGGGTTTTGAAATTAGACTAGCAAACTAATCGTCTCGTCAGAAATAGCTGTCTGTCGCGCCCACCGTATGCGCCGCGTTATCAGCCCGCAATGCTGCCGAAATCGTGCCGAAAGCCTGGAGCGCTTGCGATGATTGAAATTCTGATAGCGCCGATTAGGACGTTTGTACGACTGTTTGAATTATAGAGATTGCCACAAACGCCACGAGCAACAACGTGTAATATTCAGTATAAATTAGAATGAATTAATGTACACAGTGGGAAGAAGCAGGATTGGTTAAAACTCAAATCTGTCGGGAGTCGCTGTTGAACAGTAAAATCCTCGACGATTATTGTCGGACGATAAAAATCTCGACAATAGTTATCAGGAAATAAAACTCTCGAGAACTCATTTCCAGAGCAAATTTCTTTCGACAAAGTAATCCTGGAGTTGATTAAAACCATAATCGTGACAGTTTTATTTTCTGAAAGCACAAAGCTGTTCTCTCGAAAACGAAAATCTTCAATAATTGTGTTAAATAAGGAGTAATATATTTGATGTTCATTTATTCGCTAGCTTGAGCTATTATAAATATTATTTAAATGATACACTCTGACTTTATCTATTTTAACTTTTTCATACATTACTCTCTTTAAAATGGAATTTAATTCTAATAAGAGTGATAATAGAGCCGGTGTTGAAAAAGTGGCCCAATTGTCAATTTTTAAGAGTGAGATTTCACTTTTCAGAGATAGATTCTGCTTCAAAGATTGTAAAGAATAGTCTTACTCTCTTTGGCTTTCTTTTTCTTATACAATAGGTAGACTAATGACGCGCAATATTGCATGTAACATGGCGCGTGAAACAACGAACTATATCAATGAGAGATAATAGAAGCAGCTGACAATTTCGAAATAATAGAAACTAGGGTAATACCAAAATAACACAGAAACCGGAATAACGACAATTCGAATATCATACGCTCTGCCTGTTATATTGAAACGCAGCGCAGCAAGCTAATCGTCTTATTCGTAACATTCAAGCAAGCGATTGCTCTCACGCGGACAGAAACTGTCGTTCCCTGCGAAATTCTCGCCAAGCAGGCTACAATTATTCGATCATCATTCATCGCTGCAACCGTTGTCGATCAAGATGATTTCCTCGATGCATCGGTTTCATGGTGCAGCAACATAATACGCGGAATGAGAAAAGCGCGTGATTGTTATTCGATATGTAAAGTGGATAGCGCGAAACGAGGATGGATCAAGATTCATGTATTACGCGGAATATGGCGGGAGGCCGTGAATTTGCAAATTAATCGTCGCGTCAGAAATAACCCGTCTAGTTAATCCTTCGACCGGACAGCGTATCAGCTCTGATCCTCGGAGCCATCTTGCGTCCAAGTTACGGTCGAATTTGCCGCATTAATTTGCAAACGCGATTATTCCATTAGATCCTCCTCAGTAATTACACATCTGGCGGCGAAACTGCCATGTTCTGCATTAGTAATTAGCACTTGGTTCAATACATTTTAAAGGAGGAACACTAGGTGAGCAGGACACTCTTCGTAAACGAAATAGAAAATTAGCCGTATATGTATATCGAATTAACATGCCGGCGAACGCTATCACGATAGTGCAAGTATTATAGTAATAGTACTTTGATCATTCTCGCGCGTATGTAATTTTAATGCCGAAAGAGAAGCAGTTGGCGAGCGCAAGGCAATAATTATCGCCGCAGAAGCGGCGATATTTTGCGCGTCGAAAGAGTTATAATGCAAATAATATAATATAATAGGAATATGACTCGAATTGAACTCGTTAATTAAAGAGATCCGCGAAACCAGATTAGCAAACTAATTGTCTTGGTAGAAATCTCCGGTTTTGCTGCTATATTCGTTGAGAATGTGTTGGAGTTTGACCTTCCCCGTGAATTTACGGAACAAAAGCCGGAGAGGCGGTCGTAATAATCTAAACTATGCGTTTCATTGGCCTCTGTCTTGTAAATTCACCGTTTCGTGCCGGCTTCGCGTCGGTCCTAATTACAAGAACGAACTTGGACCGCATAACTGTAATAGACCGTGTGTAACTTGATAAGAACATCTTGAAAAAATATTTTTATCGGGCATGAAATTAATTTTAGAAAATGTACAAAGTGCACAAAGTACATTCCTTGAAATTAATTCTATATTCGACATATTAACTTTCCGACATTAAGATCTGAAATGTACACTATACAGTCATATTTTTTGCATATTACGTAGCATCTTCCATTTTTTTCGAAAACTACAAATACTTTTTTCAATACATTCAAACACATATAACAGATTAAATATAAAATTAAAATAAAAGTTGTTTTTTATTTATATATTGATGGCTTCAAAAAATTGTTTAAAACAATTATTTGAATAATGATTTATATTTCTAAAAGTTTTTGGATTATCAGTTTAATAATAAAATTTAACTTCTAAAATTTTTATTGTATTTACCTGGAGTTCAATAACTTTTTGTATTGTTATTTTCTATTAATTACTTCGATTCTCAAAATTTGTTTTGTGAACATTCATGTTTTTCCAGCAAAAATCTGTCCGTTTTGTCTATAATATAACGTGCATGGAGTGGAGAAATAGTCGGTTTTTCAAGTGAGTAAATAAAATAAGAGTCACAGTCGAGAAAGTAGTACTGGTGTCATCAATATTTGAAATACAGTATCAATGCTATCAGTCTCTCTCTCTCTCTCTCTCTCTCTCTCTCTCTCTCGCGCGCGCGCGCGAATGCGGACTTATTTGTCGAAGAAGTTGATCGCGGGAGTTACCGTCAGTCAGACTAATCGTCTTATCGAAAATTCTAGATCATTGGATTCTTCGACAACGAAAGTAAAAGCGAATTCGACGAACTCGTATAGACCGATTGGATGAATTCATGAAGCGCACAGCGTGTTTTTCGAGGCCTCACGTTTGCTCGTAAGTCCGTCGCTTCGTCGGCGACTTTCGACCGAGCGTCTTGTAAATTTATCTCCTGGTCCGGAGTTCACCGCGACGTTTCGTGATTAGAACCTAGGGTTTATTTAATGAAGCCTGCTGTAGGTCGGGATAAGGATCGTCGTGCAGCTCCGTCCTCGCCTCTATCCCTCTGCGCATCTTCCTTGCCTTATGCGTGACCTCTTTTATTATTATAAGAACCCGCGTCAACGCTGACAAATTGCCCGAACCTGAATGCGTATTCTCAGAAGCGATATCCGTGAGATACGGAGCGCGGAGAAGCACATTCGATACACGTCCAATTTCGAATGATCATCTGCGCGTGTCCAAGTGAGTGTTGTCGAAATCTGATGTTTGATCCCCAAAGACTTTTGAGTTTCTCGTTTTTCATTTTTCCACAATACAAGTTGACTAGAAAAGATAAAACTTTAGGAGAGAAATTTTTTGTTGACACTTTTGTTAAAACAAATTATTTTATTAAAAGCACTGATACGTTTATGAGATTAAAATTATTATTATATTTACTGACTGTACAAATTAATAGAAAAAAATTTTCTAATTAATTAAAAAATACTTAAAATTAATTCAACGTTCTATTTATATACTATTTTCTTGTAATGCTAATTTTAATTTTTTTAATACAAACTCTTTTTTGGGAAAATTAATTTCCTTTTTGCCTTTAAATAATATTAATATCTTATTAGACAGAAATTCTTATTTCTGATAGTAATCGAATTTTTGTCAATCATCCACCAATCTTTTCTCGTTATGTATTCAAAGCTTTCTAAAAACGGCAAAACATCGTCTAATATAGGATTCGAATATTCTTGATGTATGCACATTTCGTGATGTCGCTTCAGATTATTGATTGTTTAAAGGATCTGATATGAAACATACAACTAAATATAAGATCGATATAAATCTTATTTGTTTATGCCTATCATATCGTATTGAATAGCGAAAAATAAAAATTTTTTATTTTTCCTTCGCTTCGTTCGCGCTGCAATACAATAGCATCCAACTGAAAAAGCTTTGCAATTGTTGTAAAATTGTTTAATATGGTTTATATATTTAGAACTAGTGAAAAACTAAAGGCAAGATCAATCATATTAAAGAATTTTACAACAGTTGCAAAATTACTTTTTCTGCTGAACGCAGTCAATCATATATATATTAGGTGTAGTAAAAAGAAATCCATTATTTTTGCATAAAATTGAATGGAAAAATACTGGATTTCTTTTTACTATACCTAATATATATGGAAAAAAATATATTTTATTTCCGAGATTTCGATTACAATTAATGATCAAATACGTAACTTTAATTAGATTGTTCCATAGAATTGAGAAAAAAATGTGCGATAGCAATATTAAAATATATTATGATATTAAATTATTGAATTAACATATATAATGTATCAAATTTATATAAAATGGTAGTAATATCGTGTGTATTAATATTATACATTAAACTGAATCCTCATGAACAATAAAAACATTATTTGTATACTGAAAGTCACACGTATAATGAAGTTAATATCGAATAAGCAGATAGTAACCATCTTGATTTATAGTAATGTAGTTTAATATTTTATAATATATTTTTTGGAATCACAGTTCAAGTCACGGAATGTATAAAATTGCGTTCATGTTCATACACGTTCGCAACGATATGAATATGCTCAGCCAAGTTTCGTACAGAACACATTACCTGACACTGTGCGTATAATTCATACCAGGCTATAATGACGCAACGGAGGTTGAGGTTTGAAGACGTCGAAACGCCTGGCGTTGATTGAAAGGACGAAGGATGACTCGAATTTGTAATCAAACGTTCACGAGAGGCGACACCGCCGCTGCCGCACGTCGACGTCGAGCCTCGTATGCGCCGTTGATTCGAATTCTCTGGAGAGATTGTGAGCTACCGGAATTGCTGCTGCATGTAGGCCAAAGTTAGGCGCGACACCTGATTATTTAGATCGCATTATCTCTTACCTCTCGTGCTGGATTTTGCAAAATTAACTACCGCTTTGCATTCAGCGAGAGAGTTATAGTGCTAGCTTCGGTACCTCGCTTCCTGTAGTAGACCGGCGATCGCACTGAAAACCCCCTCGTTTGAAAGACATTAAGGTAATAGCTATTTCGTAATACGACCCGTTATAACTACTCTATATTTCGTTTCAAAGCGAGGTTTTTGAGAGAGAAACATGATAGAAATCCAGCGAATAAAGAAATACTCTAGCAGATAAATGTGTGAGCTTTAATCGGAATTTTATTGGTATGTAAATGAATGATGAATATCGGAATCCATAATCAACTCGTGAAAGGTTCAGTTTGTCAGTTTTGTACAAGCCAATAATTATCCGGTTGCATAAAGAGCTAATTAATTAAAGCGCCAATTTTTCAATGTTCCCCTTGTCTGTGTCACTGTTCGCATAATTATTTTCCGCACGATGTATTGATTATTATTACATAATAAAACACATCAGCTTGTATGCATTTCGTAGCGTGGAATATACCGAAATTCGTAATCAGCAAAGCGAAAAGACCACCACAAATTGAATATAGAATCGATTGTATATGTAAAAAAACTGATTAATTATCAATTAATTAATAAGAGAGAGACAGATTCACCAAATTATTCTGCTTTTCAAAAATGTTTCGTAAAATTTTAGCAGAAACAGTAAATTGTTGAAACTATTAATAATTTTATTAATAATTTTGTACAATAAGCTAGAATCTATGCATAATTTATGAGATTTTTATGCTAAGTAAGATTGATGACAACTAAGAATTTCATTTACCAGAGATTTTAAATGTTTTTATTTAATAATATTTAAATCATTTATTGATGTATGCAGTGAAAAACTTGCATATACTATATATATTATTTTAATACAAAACTTTTTATTAACTTAATTATTTATTATAAAAAGTTTTTTACATATGCTGCCTGATTTCAAAGTGTACTCCTTAGATTTTAATGACAACGAAGTTGTTAACACTTTTTCGTAAATTATATATTAGTCAATATTTCATAATCTTTTATAACGAGGCAAGTATCCCGTACGGAGATGTCCGTCATATGTTACTTTTCGGCTTCGTGCCCCGGGATATCGGGGGCATTTCATAATGAACCGCTAAATGGCTTGGCACGTCGCGAATGCAAGGTCCAAGTTTCATTCGAGAGATCGTCGTCCAGAAATTTGCAGTTGCGAACGGAACTTCTAACAGGTGCCGAACGATAATTACTGTAGTGTTGGACGAGGGAGATGACCGCGGGAGATATACGACCCAGATGTTTTGATACTTCGTGCGGATTGCACTCGCGAGAACTCTTGTGAGGACGACTTGTTACTCTCGGAACAATAGCGCAAGAGACGGAGAAACGGTTACAAGCGATGGGCGAGAATAGAGAAGGATAAGCAGATGAAAAAAAGAGGATTGAAAGAAAGAGGGACGATGGACGACGAAGGGCCGTGCATGGTTAGAAAGGCGAGATGATGGTGCAGGAAAAGAGAGAAAAAAAAGAAAGACGATGGTAAGAAGGCGATCGATGGTGAAACGGCAATGGAAGGGTAAAGGGAAAAGGGAAAAGGAGAGGGAGAGAGAGAAAGAGGAAGCGCCGCGGCTCAGTCGACCTAATGAGCTCTCCGGCTCCGGGACGAAAATAATTATAGAAATTTCCTGCCGATGAACGAAGCACCTTAAGAAAGATTGCCTCCCATTAATAAGCCACAGACGTATTTGCCTCCAGAATTATAATCAGGCTACGAGTTGAGAGCGCTCGTGTTTCCGTGAAATTCGTGCGTCGTTCGGGGCACGCCGGAACGATTCGGCCTACAATAGATTAATATGCTTAGCTCATGTTCGTCGGCGAACGATGAATCACGTCACTCGTGATCTTATTAATTTTTCTCTTTCTCTTTCGATCTCTACAAGCAAAGATACATACAGAGTGATTTTACTGAAGTATTTAAAAATTTAACCAGATACACACACAGATCTGAAAACAGTTTTGGAAAAAATTATTATATATAGGACGCTCAAGCAATGAGCAATGTTACAAAAATTTGACATTCTAGCAATCAGTTTGATCAGTTTTCTACATAATTATTATAGTCTAATAAAATTATTTTCAGATCTGTAGTTAGCTAAATTTTTAAATACTTTTTTCATCGGTCCATGTAGCAATGTATACAACACACACAATATATCAAATATCGAATCAGTGTGTTAAATATTGTATTAGAAATTTTATATTTGTTTGCGTGTATATATTCTTGTATAATAATCAATGGCAGTTACTTGAATAGTTCATATCACAATGGATGACTGTAATATTCGAATACATTTACACGAACCGAGTTGATTTATTGACGAATCTATTATCGAAATTGATTTGCTATTACTAATGGGCTGTGAATTGGTACAATATGGAAACTGATTGATGATAACGACTCACCATTAGATCAGATAGTGAAAACGAAAGTCTTTCGCAACGTTAAGCCATAGCACTCGCTTTACCCGTACGAGTTCTATGGCTATTAATTACTGCCAGATAGTTGCTGCTTGTTAATTACATAGTATAAAGCCGTCTTCGTTAGAGTCCTTATGTTTCGTTCAAAGTGCAACTACAATTTCGGCGAAATTACATTCTCTGTCCTTTCAACTCGACTTGCGATCGATACTTGGTAGAGATACCACGGTTAATTACATTATATATTATTACATATATCATTAGAGGTATTTTCTAATTACGAACCTATTTAATAATTGATCTGCTAATATCCAATTGTTATAAGATAATTATTATAACCTCGAGAGATTTATTAAGAATATTGTAACTTTCTTGCATTTACAGTACAAATTTTTAATTTATCAAATATATTAGCAAATATTTTTATGTAAGTCTTATTGTTATTGAAATTAATATTTTGTTAATAGTATACTACTTGCTTACATAACAAAATGTTGAAAGCGTTCAATATTCGATAAGATAATTAACGAGTTTCAACTTTTTTAATATTTCATGAGCTCTCATTGCTTGTGTTGATTACTTTCTTAAATACCAAACACTCTTAAAGTTCTTTTTATCCCGGTACAACGTTAACCCTGTCTGCTAACGCAATCGCATACGGTCTGACTCACGGCACTTACTCAGACTGACTCACCAGACAAAGCTATCGATCGATCAAGACAAAGCGATCGATCAAGAAAGGGCGCAAATGGCAACGCGGCGTTGCCTGCCGTCTCGGCAAACCGTTGCATCGATTGTCAGCGAGATCATTTTTCACTCGAAACGACGGGGCGGGTTTTCGCGCCCGGGACGACGAAGCTCCGGAGCCCGCGGGACTTGCGGCGCGCAAGTATTTTGCATATGAAAGGTTCGCCTTTGCTTTCTGCCAATACATAAGCCGCTAAGTTTGTTGTCACGCGGCAAGCGACGTGAGTGGCAGCTCGCGTTGCCGCACGAGTGCATTTCGCGTCTTCCCCTGCATCGCGTCGCGTCACTTCGTCGGGAGGGAGGGAGGGAGGGAAAGAAACCATCTCGATGCGCGACGGTAATGCATTCTGACGCTCGACGCGGGTGTACGTTTCGCGGATCGGTTTCTCGAAGGTGCGAGAGCGATTCGCACTGATCAATGCACCGGCGTGTATGTGTGCGTGTTCGCTCGCGTAGTATACACCGTCAGAGTGTGTTATGCGAGGAGCGACACGAAACGCACTGCAATTTGATCGATCGTGAATCTTGATCGTTGTCGTACTGTTTGGTTCATGCTAATCCGAGCTGGCTTTCGTGACGAAACATTTCTCACACTCGACTGAAAATTGGTTTTAATTGACGTAAATTATTATTAATTAAAAGAGTATACTATTAATTAAGCTTTCTTTTTTATATTTATATTAATATCAAGAAAAGAGTAGAATTCTAATTTATACATATATATATATATAAATGAAAAGAAAAATAAAATTTTATCATTTGCGACTC
>NW_012130066.1:2874267-2875416 GCF_000143395.1 Atta cephalotes
TGAAAGTTGACATAGCAAATATCTTAAATAGCACTTGTATGTAGCGATGTTTTGAAATATTTTATATTATAGTAAAATACTCAAAATGTCATGTAATCTGCGAAAGAGCGTTACGTATAAATTTCTTTAAAATTACTTGCGAAACTGTAAGTACGTTCAAAAGAAATAAGAGCAAAATACCTAGTAATAAAAAGTCACCGCGCGTGTTTCACCTGATTTGTGGTGCACATTCTACGGGTACGTCACGTAGCCTCCATTGCAATCAATAGCACAATAGATTCTCTTTTATCGTGCGAGTTTCCACGGAAGAGGACGAAAAAGGAGCAGAGTTAACGTGCCGCGTCTTGAATCTCGCTAAAGCCTCGTCTAAAGCGAAACCGAACTTCGCCATCCCGTTTTTTCATCGCAAGCCCATTTCGTCTCGGTACGAGCGCCACTTTTATTACGCGTTTCGGTATTCTAATTTCAAATTTTCGAGGTAAGCGAACATTCTTTACAGCGACAGCGCCTAAGACGAGTGTCTTGGTGCTGGCAGATTCGCTACGGGATTACTCCGTCTCGGTTTATGAAGGTTAAAATCAGCGCGCTTACACGAATGTGTTAAAAAGCAAGGTGCACGCGTACTTGCTTCGTTTTCTGCGGAATGTACCACGAGGTAAACTCTTGGGATAGAGGACGCGGTGCAACGGCGCCATAAACGTGATTTAATACTGATACATAAACGCATTTTATACGCTTGATACCAAGAATCGCGCGAGATCGTCTTCAAGGACTTCGTCCCGTTTGTATTGATATTACATCGAATGTCGAGAGATTTCTTGTAATAAGATGAGGTAAAAGCGAAGAGTGCATTAAGTTGCGAGTCTCGTGCTTGTCAGTGTGTTCCATTTTTCGCATAGCAAGAGTTAGCTTGTTCGATGTAGCTACAATTTTATAACCTCTATCTAGAATCAGCTGCCATATTACTTTCTAAGAGAATTTATCAAATAAAATTAATAAGTAGTAAGTCGTTATGTCAACTTTTATACTCTAGATATAGACATAAATAACGGACATAAATAATCTCTATTTAGAAATGTACAAATAACACATATATATATATATATATATATATATATATATATATATATATATATACTATAAGTTAAG
>NW_012130066.1:2875436-2894651 GCF_000143395.1 Atta cephalotes
ATATATATATATATATATATATATATATATATATATATATATATACATATTAAGAATTTTTAGTTCGATCGTATATGTGAATACATCAAATACGATAAAGAAAGTCAAGAACGGTCACGTTTTTGGATATTATATGATATATTCATTTTATTAAATCCATTTATTAAATCTTATCTATCTAAAATTTATTATTAAATTATTATCAAACAAAAGATTAATATATAAAAAATAGATGTCATAATGCATCTAATGAACGACATGAAAATGTTTAATGTAGATAACAGGAGTGCACATTAATCTTTTGATTAGTTCAACATTTTTTAAATTTGATTTTTGCATTATTATATGTACATAATACATATATGTAATAAAATTTATATTTATGATTATCGCTTTGCATCTTAAGATTCATAAAAATGATGTGGACTATTATTTCGAATGAGCAAAGTGAATCATCTTCTATACAATGTTTTGGCCTGCTTGGTGTACGCTTTAGCTGTAGCTAATGTAACATTCACGCCAAATTTCGCGCATTCGAGCTCCTTTGTCCAATGTAATAGCCGACTTCTCACGCGTCCACTTTTAAATCGCGTTCTACCGGGAACGTCATCTCCATCATGACGTTTAAGGACTGACGTTAAAAATTTTAATGAAGACATGAAAATGTAGGAAATGACAAAGAAGATAATTTCTTAAACTTTCATTTGCAGATAATGTGTAATAATTTTAGTATCGATAGCATATAAATCCAATTTAGTACGAAAATCACGATATTAATCATTGAGATATAAATGATCAAATTAATATTTATTTATCGCTCTTTTGACAATTTTAATAAAAATTATTTTTCGGATGTATCGTTCAATTCGCCATTTCACTTGACACGGAGCGATATGAATAGCCGAATATATTTCGCGAGGTTTTATTATATTAAGCGCACAATTAGCCTGTTACGCGCGATACGTTGCGTTAATACGGCGCGACCGAGTATTATCAATATTTTATTAATCGACAGCACTAAAATTCCGCCAATTCGAAGGTAATGCGCGTTTCGTGTCGGCCGGATTTTATAAATTCATAATTCACACTTCGGGGCTACCGCTGTTATTGACCCATAATAAAGTTGCAGTTCGTAAAAGTGGCAAGCCCGTGGGCTGTCAGCAGCATGAAATTCCTGCATTATCAAGGTCAAAGCGGAACGAGCGTGACGTTTTAGCGAAGCTGTTACCCATGTCACGCACGAGTGGCCATGATAACCGACGACAATGGATGCTTCTCGGAAGCATCAGTCTCGGTCTCTCTCTGGTCAGCGACTCCTGCTTCCTTTTCCAGATCGGGCGATCGGCAAAAAATGATTAAGGATACCTATCGGCATTCCAGGACGCGAAGCAATTGCATCGGTAGATATCGTTAGATATTGTAAAATAAATCGGACCTAATGATATTGATGATATACTGGCTTTAAGTTTCTCTATATAGTTAATTGTGAACATGTGAGATGTGAAAATCTTGAATGCATCCAGGAGCGCTCACTAAGAACTTAGCAGTCAAATGTGAGTATTGGCTGTAAAGATACGAACTATGAATTTTTATTAAAATCGTCATTAAAAGAACGATGAATAAATATTAATTCTATCTATATTTATAACTCAATGATTAATCGTGATTTTCGTATAAATTTATAATTTATAAAAATTATTAAAAGTATAAATTTATATTTGTTTTAATTTATTGATGGACACGATGTAGAATTACAAAAGTCCCATCTTTCAAAAATTTTCACATATAACTAAACATATGTACAAATACATAAAGATAGATAAATATAAAGACAGATAGATAAGTATTAAGATATTATTATGTGTCGTTAATTTTGTATATATAATTGTTCGTTACATTTCTAAATACTAGAGATTATTTACGTCTGTCTTCATTTAGTATGAAAATTGACACAACTTATTACAATCCAGGATATGAAAGTCAATAACAATACAACTACTTATTAATTTTATTTAATCAATTTTCTTAGGATATAATATAGCAGCTGATAGTGCGCTTCTGATGATGTATCCATTGTTTAGCGTAAGAATCGTTTCGCTATGGAACTACAGGGACATGATTGCGAGACATTACTTTTGCAACTGTGTAACTCAATTTTTGATTAGCGATTATCGTATCGGTGCACTATAGGTTCATATCTGTTAGATTTAAAAGTATGTAGGGCATAAACCGAGTCTCGGGAATATACGGAACAAATTCTATTCTGATTGTGTCATCCGTTGCGTTATTTATTTCCTTGAAATGCATTCTGTAGATAATAATTGCCAAGCAATGGTAGATTATTGTAATACGCGGATCAATTTAGTCATTACTTGTATGTCGATTGTACGATAACGGTGATTAATTTATGTATGGTTTAAGAAAACGGTATTGTAAAGGGAATTTATCACTTTAAATAAAGCGTGAATGAATTAGATTGCCATCAAAGATAACTGTGAGGCTCTATGAAGAACTATTTTCTGTTCCGAATGAATGGCGCGGGATGGAAATACGTAAAGCAGAGATAAAAAGCGACATTAATTCGATTCACACCGGTCCACGCGACAACTTTTCTTCCTGTGAGTCTTGAGAAATAATTGGCATTAGCATTTCAGCTAGGAAATTGCGAAAGAGATAACGCAATCGATGGTGTATCATATCGCTCCGTCACATCACTTCGGATATATCACACAGAATATATCGCGTAACCGCTTTGGGAAAAGCCCGGTCGCGATACCCAAGAAAGTATAGGCTACATCCGACCCGGTGGTGCACGCTCGGTGGAAACGTATTGCGTGATAAAATATGCATTGCGTGCGGTCGCAAGTGAACCGGAATTCTGAACGCATGACCCGCGGGAATAAAGTAGATATTGCGTAGGTGAGGCAAATTAAAGCCGTAAATCGAGTCCGGGGATGCGCCAAATCGTTTCGTTGCCGAGAGAGATAAGTTACCGCTCTCGGGTTACCGCAGCTCGAAATCGAAGCTTACATTCGCATCGCGCATTTGTGTCGCGCTTTATTGCGTTCGTCGGCCTGTCGCTCGTCGGCTCGGCCGCGCAAAAGCATGTTAAATGCGTATCAATCCCGTTTAGAGCGTACCGGATCCGCCTCGTCATCGAATATCGAATCTCGTGGAAGATAATTACAAGCGTGTTCCTGAAGAGACGGGGCGGCCGATTATATTCTCGCAACGACGTTAGATCTCTACCGCTCGTTTTTTCCATGACGATAACCAATTATCCTGGGTATTCAAAGTTAAACAACGGCGACTTATTCTGAATCACGAAAGCTAAATAATCTGATAATAACAGATAAATTATTTTATATGTGACTATTATAGTAATTGGCTTCTGTAAGATAAATTAATAATTAAATAAAATACTCTAATTTGTAGGTTATTCGATATAGCTAGAATATAAATACTGCTTCGTTTCAATTTTGTTTGATTATTTGAATAATTAAATTTGATTTATAAATTGCAACACAACACACACACATTATTTTAAATTATAAACATCAAGAGATCGTATAATAATACCAAACTTATTTTTTATGATTCATTTAAAAGTTTCCTGGAACAATGGTTTAAATTTGAACCTAATATGCATTTAACAGAGAAAGCAGTTTTGGATGAATCTAAATATATATAATCGATCATAGTGAAAAATTTTACAACAGTTGCAAAACTGCTTTCTCTACTATGAACGCAGCAATATCTTATTATCTTCATTTTTTAAATTCTAATAAGTTTAATATAACTTCAAGATTATTAAATTAAAACAAATTCGGTCTATTATATAAAAAATCAATTCTTCAGTTAATTTTATAATTTTTTTAGAAGAAAATAAATTCTTGTTTTGACTAAATAAATAATAATTTTTTTTTAATTTATAATAAGTTTATTTTAATAATAAGACTATTAAGAAAATATTTTTATTAAGAAAATATTTTTTGTTAAAGATAACCGTTATTTAAAAGAAAAAAAGTAAATTGAGCAATTACTTTTCTTGATAATAGAATGATATATTTTTGTACAAATGTATGTTTACGGATGTGTGATTTGATAGATTTTTGCGTACGTGATAAAAATACTATAGTTTTCGGGAACTGCGAACAAATTATATCGTAAAAACATAAGTGAGAAATTGCTAGATGCGTCTGTATACCCGTAAGATATATCGTAATTCCGCCATTTTCGCGGCTGTTAGCAATTTCTTTTCCCTTCGAAATTCTCGCGGATCGTTACAATCCCAGCGATGGATGCTCGGATCTCTCGCAAATATGAATTATTAAATTTGGACAAAGGTTCACGCCTCGGCGATGTACTCGCGCGAATGTACGTGCCCTGCAATAAGACGACCGAATGCAGGCGAACTCCCTGTAATCAAGTGCAATCTCGGCGACTGCTTATTTACACCTCGAGACTCGTGAAAGCCGTGCAACGAGGCACCACAATGAGGACGGACCCGTCTGCAAAAATCATAAACACCATGTACGATCCTGCTCATAAGTTCTCGCCGTAGTCTTAAGTTAGCCGACACGGAGGAATTACCTTTACTCGATTTACTCGCGTCGTTCGTTGCTGCAAACATGAGTCTCTTAAAATAAACGAATATATTTACTTGTCGAATGCCTTATAAATGATGTACCATCATTCGGTATTTCCATTAGTATTGTCACAAAAATGTTCTTGCATATATTACCTATTGATAAATAAATGTAATTAGAGTTATTTTAATTGGCTTAATTTTGACAAATCATATAATTTGGAGTATCCAATTATAATTATTTTAAAATAAGTATATAATCGTACTTTTTCTAAATAATAGCTTTTCTAGTCGTAGCTCTTCTAAGTAATAAACAGGAGAATTTTTATCGTTTCCATGCCTTAAAAACAAAAAAATTATACATGTAAATATGTATATTAATAAGTATTATTGATATTTATAATGAGTAATGTTACACGTGAATTTGAATTAACGAAGAGTATATGTATCAATCGTAATTTATAATTATTAAAACGTAAGGTTAATCGTCAATTATATGCATCCTTAATATGTACAGTACAATAATCTATCTAAAATTATATTAATAATATAAAGGCAAACGCACAAAAGGCAAAGCAATCTGCATCTGTTTTTAAATTATTAGATTGAAAGGACATATATGCTTGAACTTGCTCATGTAATCTGTTAGGCCTGTCAGAGGTTGGTTAGTTGTTGGAGAAAGAGGCAAAAAGTTTGGAAAAAGTTGCTTGGTGTGTAGGGACTAGTCAGACCAAGTACTCAGCCAATCTGTCTATCGAGAGACCAACCCATTTTTTTTCTCTTTAACTCACTGTTCCTACGTTAGATTCGAGTTTCAGATCGATTGTCTGCTCCTTGTTTTAAAACATTCCTGGTTTTATATAATAGGCATTAATATTGCTATCTTTACAACAAAACATTTATCGAAAGATCGAAATACACTTAACAAAAAAAGTTACGCACAGGTCTGGAAACATCCTACGATATTCTCTAAAAAAGTTTTGTAATCTCTTACATTCTGCAAAATGTTACAATTATAGTTTGAAAAATTAAGTAATTAGTTAAATTAATTAATTAATTTTGATTTTCTTTAAGTTGCACATTCTTTACATTTTCTTCACTTGGCATATAAATTCGTATTTGTATCAAGCTCATAATTCAGATAGTCGAGCAGTTAATTCTCAGAATCATGTCGTAGGCCAAGAAAGTTGTATATCTCCGGCTTTTCGAAGTTCTATCAAGTGACGTTCGTGCCTGAGTAAACCAGGGAGCCTGCTTCACCTGGTAGCGTATTTGCCAAAGACGTTTACGGCACCGGGGTACAGTTGATCCATTTCTCTGCAAATACCAGTGCGATAAGAGGAAATCCGACGCACTCCGTATACCTTAATAGCAGATTCGAGTTTCGGGGACGTCATTGGGGGGGAGGGGGAAAGGGGAGGGAATTATTTTTGCCGTATTCCCGACGTTTACTTGTGCAATCATACACGAGCAAGCGTTAGCTGCAACTGCTTTAATAAACTGCCGGGAGCTATTTGCATTTCTTTCGATGGCTGCTTACTCAACGAATCACGATTTTTATTAAGGTCGGTTGCCTTGAATTATATCTATCAACAGCTTTCTCAAGAGACTAAAAAATGAAAGAGACGTCGAAGCTGCAATTATTTTCAAGGAGAACATAGAAATTAATCTTTTAAAATCATTTTAGTAATTATTATTTCAACGTACTCGGTTAGGAAGTCACCAGAGAGCACGAACGATAAAAGAAATAAACATATTATAGTTACCACGACTTAGATTATGATGTTAGAAAATTATATTTTTCATTAATTTTAGCATTTATATTTCAATGATTAATGTCGTGATTTTCGTATAAATGTATAAAAATTATTAAAAGTATAAATTTATTTTAATTTATTGATGGAATGATGTTTGCAAAGAAATACAAAGAAGAATTACAAAATCCCATCTTCCAAAAATTTAGTTGTGATATAACATTTTGAGAGATATGTTTATGTTATCAAATATATATAATTTTTCGTTACGTTTCTAAATACGAAAGATTATCTACGTCCATTTCGATTTAGTATGAAAGTTGACATAACTTATTACGAGAGTATGAAAACCGACAATTATTATTTATTAATTTTATAAGTTTATATCAACAACGTAAAAAGTGCTAATAATTTTTGGTCTATAAATAATTTAAAATTTACATTAAAATGTTCTTTTATTTAAGATATATTATTTAAAACAAATATATTTTTATTAAAATATACGTATTTTTCGTAAACACAAAAGGTTATATATTATTATTGCAATTTTGCAATAATTAATTTTTTCATAAGATAAGTAAAAATGAGCGTCTTACAAAATATGCTCCGAAACTGACATAGTAGGCAGTAATGTTACGTATTTCTATTCTTTTTCTTTTACAGGAATTATCTGTATAAAGTACCTACAAGTGAATATATAAGATTTTTCAGAATCTTTTCACTTCGTTATAAAACATTTTTATTGCATTGAATGAATTATATGCATATGTATTTACTTTATGCTGTTCTGTAAGATACAAATATATAATGCGATAGTTTTTCAAGAATTTTCTATATATTCACGATTGCCTTCAGCTCCAATAGAGCTATTTGACACTATAAAGCAACATTATGAAGATTAAGTTAGCTCATAATCTGTTTTATAAACAGATGTGGCCGGGTATGGCGGTTTACGCTTACCCCAATTTTAAATTTAAAATCGTATTATGGAAGAACTAAGAGAAAAAAATAATGTAAATAAAATTGACTTAAGAAATTACAAGTATTTAAAATGACGTAATATTATCAATAATATATTCGCAATTATTTAAACTACAATTTGCAAAAGAAAATCGTAAGAATTTTATTTTCGCATTCGTAGAATTCGTTTTTTAGCTAATTTGATATAGAAATAAGTCACAAATATATGAATTATGATTTGTACTTCTTTAATTAGCTAAATAGACGATTTTATTAGTATTAATAAAGTGCAACAGTTAGTTTCTGAGAAATAAGGGGGGGTGTTGCTTTACGAGACCTACGTCAATATCGGCGACTTTCCTCTAACTTTATCACAAATGTAAACCTACAGTTAATAAGTAATAGTTGTATTGTTATCGATTTTCATATTTTGGATGGTTATATCAATTTCAGATGGAGACGGACATAAATGTATGTGATCTCTCGTATTTAGAAACGTAACGAATTATATATACAAAATTAACTTCACATAAACATCTATTATACATATGTTTAGTTATATGTGAAAATTTTTAAATGGTGAGACTTCGTAATGCTACATCGTGTAATTCCACCAAATTAAAACAAACATAAATTTATATTTTTAATAATTTTTATAAATTTATACGAAAATTACGATAATCATTAAGGTATAAATGATAAAATAAATATTTATTCATCGCTCTTTTAATGATGATTTTAATAAAAATTCATGGTTCTTATCCTTACAATCAACAATCACATTTAATGCTATTTAAACTTTTAATGAGCGCTTCTGAATGCACTAAAAATATTTGCGTTCACTCACTCATTGTATCTCGTCTTATCATGATCATGTCTTGATAATACTTAATTTATTTTATACATTTTTAATCTGCTCTATTATTTCATTTATATTACATTTTTATTTAAATAATGACAAAATTTTTATCTGTATTTGTCAGATTATATTCTTGACTGTATTTGTGAGTTGCATATATGTCTACATGTTTGTATGTTGATGAGTTAATTTATTTTTATCAATATTTTTATTCAGAATCATTATTTTGACTCATTTTTGAGGTTTTTTTCACTTGGTCAGTCAACCGCTTGCAAACGATACATCGATCATGTAACAGCACGATACTTATTTGATTACATTTTAATGCGTTTATTTATTATATAATTTGAAGAGGGCTCAAAGCTTGAGCTGAAACATGTTATCACTGTAAATTATATTTACTTTTATATTTACTTTTATGTTTAAATTGTATATTATTTTATTAATTGCATGTATAATTTCTTTGCGCATATCCGCGCCTGATTTCTATATGTGCCTATTTTGGTATTTGTAATTCAATAGTGTTTATTGTCAGAATATCACAGTGTGAATCTTAAAACTTTATCTACACTGTTAAATGTTAAAGGTCAAATGTTAAAGATCAAATTTAAATTCTTTGAGTTAAATAATATGTTATTATTTTTAACTTTCAAGTGTATCAAATGTATTATTTTAATTTAAAACACTTGATTAAAAAACAATCAGTCAACCATTTCTTGATTAAACTTAGTTTAAACAGCATATTAATGTATACACTTGGTAAATAATAAATTAAAATGAGTAAAATTTAGTACATTTTTTTAATTGAATTATTTAATTGTTTCAGTTAAATTAACGATATATTGAGTAAGAGCAGAGGCTACATTTTATAGAAATTCTAGGTTCTATTCTCTAGGCTATGTTCTATAGAAATGATTAAAAATATCTCAAATTGATTATAATTTGACATTATGAATTTAATAATGCAATATACCTTTTTAAAACATTTTTATTTTATTACAATTGTTTATTTATATTTTTAATAGAAACTATTCATTCATATGTTCACTCATAATTTTAACGCGATAGTCCAGAACGGCAAGGATTCGTGCAAAATCTCAACCTCTGGAGCGCACCTGCGTATCAATGCGTGTCCTCGAGCCTGAACTCGATGGGCAACTTTGAAGACGCGTTGTCGGGTCGGCGTATCGAAGAAATTAACGAAGCGGCGCGTTTTTTCGCGAATCCTTCGCCGACCGATTTCGCCGCCGCGTAGGAGGGATAATGGTCGGCGTCATCGTCAAAACACGTCTCTCCGCGTTGTGCCGCGCGTTGAAAATCGATTCCGTGCAGAACGGCATGGCGGCGGCAAAGGAGCGTCGCTTCTTGCCGTCTCCGGCTCAGATTCTGCTTCGTGGCTGTGAGGAACCGTTAATCGTGTATAGTGTATACGCAGGGAAGATCAGATTGTCGGATGACTCCGCAACCTGAACGCGAACAATCTCTGTGCATCTATTCGACTCGCACTTCTCTTTCTCTCTTTCTTGGCGCGCCACTGCATAGAACACCAATGTTTCTTTCACACGTACTAGCCTCCCACGATTCGCAGTGAGGTTCGCTGCTGAATGAGGTATTCTCGTCAATGGTTACAGCGAAGAGCGCGCAGATGCGACATGAAATACAATACGTACACTCGATGATTAACAAACTATGATGTTGTAGAGAAGGATCTTTTTACGTATTAGATACTTCTGTTATATGCCGATCGTTCTTTCGTTACATGTGCGAATTTGTCTCTCGTGTATTTTCACTTAAGTATTTATTATGACCTATTTATTGCAGTCATATAACGCTGAGATGTCAAAAATACAATATTATAAAAAATTCTCTGCTTGTGCATGTCGAAATAAATTAATTTCTGTCATGTTATCACCTACATTTAAATAAGTAAATAAAACATGAATAACGATTTTTCGACGATTTAACGAATATATGAATTAATAAATTACTATAAATTTTAATCAACCGTCACGAGATTTATTTTCACTGAAAGCGTATATGGGATGCATATAAATTAAATTATATGAGACTCATTAATGAAGGAAATTGGAGAAGAGAGTTATTGGCACATTTTGCAAGTCCACTCTACCAAATGCAAGCACCGACGCAATATCAAAAAAGACTCATTTAGCTTGACGCGTGACGCAAGAAAGAAATTCATATGATTTCTCGCTCCTGACGTCATAATCCAATATAGCTGCAGTGACAGACCAAGAGTCTTAAATCCAAGTGACGCGAAACTTTTCACAGCGAGAAAAGAAACTCGCTCTCATGCCGCGAATATGAACATATATAAAGGTGATGGTTAAGGAGAATATTACATTAAAGTGGCATATGAGAGGAATGTGCTGATTTTTATCGAAATTCTAAATTCTTTGCTTTACGTTTTGAAGAAATGATACTTGGACCGTATCCAATATCACGCGTGATATCGACATGTATGGACATGTTTTACACATACACATACACATATATATATATATATTTACGTACATATTTCTTTTTAGAATGGAATATATATATTTGCGTAATGTTCGAGCTTATAACCGAAGACAAACGATACGATATTCAGACACGCGAGAAAACTATTAGCATTTTTTGTAATTTCTGGTTACGTTATTCGGGTAGTATTCTGACGGAGTATATATCTACAGTGTCTTAAATGTTTTAAATTAGAAATAGCATGAAGATTATGTTTGATGCATGAAGAATACGCGATAAGATATCATTTGTGCTTAGCACTTGATTTATGAGACTTTATACTTTCATACTTTCAATTAGAAATCTTGGTAAAATCTTAAATTGTATTGTATAACGTTACGAAATGCAACATATAGCGCACACGTTTATAATAAATCTAACTTTGCGAAATAATATTCTAAATTTAGCAATTTATCATAAATAATTGGTAAAGATTCAGTATCTCTTTAGAGATACGGGCTTGGTCGAAAAATTAGGACTCTTACAACTTGCAAATTTTGTGCTGTTTGATGCAAATACTTTTGTACGGTTTCTGTTAATTTTCAAATTATTAATTTTACATTATTGCAACGAAATGTGTTATAATATGTGTTATTATATTAATCCTTATATCGTAAGTAAAGGATTTTACGGTGTTTAATCCGTGAAAGGTCGTCATATAAAAAGTTACGTCCCGTCAGTCGCGTCTGAGCAAAATGTTGTAATGCTTTCACAGACTCAAGCCAAGTTCTATAGTAAACAAAAGATTTACGTGAACACAAGATTCACGTAAATCTGTCGACATGAAAAGCAGACTGCCTTAAGGACAAGAATAGAATGGGAGAGGAAGATTTATATAAAATTACATAAGTCTGAAATATATAAGTAATAGAAAAAAAACGAAAATATCTAAAAGAACTAAATTCTTATTAATAATTACTATAAAACAATTTATATATTTAAAATAAATTTTTGTTTATTTTATCTTTATATTCGTCTAAATTATAATGTATACATACTTGTGTACACTCTAAATCAGTAGCAACGAAAATTTTATTGCTAACAAAAGTGAGTTGCTTTAAACAGGGGTGGGCAAAATACTCAAAAAATTGTATTTAAATATAAAATACTCTCAATAAAATAAAAATGTATTTAAATACGTATTTTAAATATATGTCTTTCAAATACTATCCACCTCTGGCTTTAAATATGGATTTTTACTGCTTTGAAATTAGTCTGTCTACTCTTTATAAAGGAGGAGGAGGACTATTTCATTCGATTAATCGAAGTTTAAGCATTAGTTGATAATGCATTGCAAGATGCATTGAATGTTACTGTAAGGAGTGAATTAGCACACCGTTTGTCGCATGTTTATCGTTTTGATCGTTACGGACAAGACGCATCTTGAAACACGTATGACATAAACATAAGTCAGAATAAAATAATTAAAAATAAAATAATAATAATTAAAAATAAGGTTAATAGATTGATAGCATGTTCACTTCTTTTTGGAGTAAATTTTTCACTCTAATTATTGAATGGATTTTTCATTCCCATCTTGCAGTAAAATTCATGGGCAATAACATTGGCACAATTGTCACTAATGTCTGTATTGAAATTTCAATTTAATACAGTGAAATTTCATTGCTACAGATTTAGAGTATATGTGTTGTCTATAATATCCACAGATTTATTTAACCTTTTATTCTATTATCTAATTTTATATTATCTCATTTTTAATATTTTATATTCCATGCGTTTTCTATATGCATTTTCTTTTACTTCTTTGAATTTTAATTGCTCAAACAAATAAAATGCTTATAACGCGATTAGTTAAAAGCCAAACTCGCGTTTCGTAACTAGGAAACACTAATTCCGAATGTATGTAAATCATCCAGGCATACCTGCCGCGTCGAATCATCTATCTTCGGGAACTTTCCGTTTGCTCGTGGTGCAAGAACAGCAAAGGATGAACTTCAAGAGCAACATCAATCTGAGATCTATCGGCGAAGTTAAGCGAAAAAGTTCGATGCTCGCGAAATGAATTCGAACGGAGTAACGTAGGCGTAACGCGTTCCCGCTTGGGAGAAACGATCGAGAGCGCGACGGGCAAAGGTACCTTTAGGTACCAAAGGTATCTTTAACCAAAGAACCTGGCTGGTTTGAAAAGAAGGCGAATAGTGATGGGAGAAAGAGAGAGAGTGAGAGGTGAACAGAGATTTGCAATCATGCGAACGGAATAATTGCACTTAGGGAATTAACGTGCATCGAGTATAGGGGACAAGTCAGTGTAATTGTTGGCGCTAATTAATTAATGGCTTCAAGTCCGACTGATTAGATAAGCGAATGCGCAAGAGGCACCCGAGAAAGGGCAGAAATACGACTGTTCCTCTTTTGTATTTTTCCTCTCGCGTTCCAATGGGCTGGTGCGAAATAAGATACGATAAAAAAATTGCATTGTCAAATCAACCGTAAAATTATTGACGAAGAATTAGCATTTCTTTATTAATATAGGATATTCTTATTTTTGTTATCGTTGAAATAATAAAGGAAAACGGCATCTTTTTTGCCAATAATTAAATTCCTTTAGAAAATGACAGATTTGACAGATTGTTGAAAAGCTAAAAGTAAATCGCGAGCGATAACTGCATCTGCTATTTGTGCTCGTTGAATCTGAAATGAGCATCAATATTTTATCGTAAATTACTTTTCATCTTAACTATAAAAAATGTAACTCGCAAGAGAGCAAGATTTAATTTGATAAATTCGCACGGTCTGCTTAAAAGCAAATTTATTTTTACGATCGGAACGGCCGCGCGAATCCAATGGATATTAAATTACACGCGGATATTAGTTAACACTAGACCTTTTATTCTTATCGTTCCGTCGTCATTCAATCGTTAGGCCATCGTCTTTACAAAAGCGGACCTTCGCAGTAACAGGCAGGTTCCTCTAGCTCAGCAAATTATTAACAATCAGGCAGGTGTTTGCGCGGTTCACGAGATTTGCTAACAAGGCGGCATTTTCGAGGTGCGGACTTGAGGCATATAATTATATCCCTGCCTTCCTATGCGTATGCATGCTTCGATACCAACCTCTTCTATACAGGGTGTGCTGATCGCTTGGATAACTGAATGATGCCTTTGAGCTGTGTATTCGTACTCTTTATGGCAAAATATAGGGAACACGAATATAAATTCTTGTTTGAACATCGACGTATATTGTCGGTGTATATTGTGTTTTCTTTTTATTATATTTTATTTTTATCAGAATTTAAAACAAATTGTGACAAATACGTAAATTTTTATTTGAAAAACATATAAATATGAATTTATATGACAACAGATGTAGAATAATTTGCGTATTGTTAATTCCTATTGTATGGAAAATCGTAAACTAACCATAATTATTCCGATTTTAATCTGAATTTATATTTATGAAAAATCGATCTGTGTATGGAATGTAAACGATCGAGTATGGAATATAAAGCGTTGGCTCGAGTGCAAGGAACAGCAGAGAAATGCCTATTGCCGTAGGAACAGATAGAAGAGTCCTCGATGCCTTCAGCAATTCTGCAAATCAATTTGCAATACGCGGAACAGGCACACTGGGCTCAGTGGCTGGGCGGTTGCTCGCTGTCCAGAGATGTCTGTCGGTTTCATAAATTGTTACTCGTTACGGTCGTCATTACGCTTGCCTGGAAGAGATTTTACGCTATTGCACGGCTTCACCAGCCTAACTAAAGCTGTGGCTCGCGCGAATCGGTAAAGCGACTGTGCGAGTTACGATCGTTACGATCGTTGAAGTCTGGCAGGGAGACATGGGATTTCTAGGTGTAGAAACGAAGTTTCCGGCACGTGAAGGGACATATTAGCGCGACGTACATATGCATTAAGCGTGGAAATTGGTCTAAGGTATACCGGTTATAGGTATAACTGGGCGCTATCCAATTTGGCCACCCTGTACACTGTCCGTTGCAGCGCCCGGTTGGCTGCGGCGTGAAACCGGTGGGTATGATTACCCACTTTAGTTAACGATCTTCGTAGCCTCATGGCAGTTCCGAAAGGTCAGAAAGAAAACCGCAAGGAGATCGGTAGAACGGAGAGAGAGCGGAACGCCACCATCGACTCGTGGTTGTCGACAGTTATATCCGCCTTTGCTTTTGTCCCGCGTAGTTTTTTACACTTCTGTAGCGTGATTAACAAAAGAAGTTGACAGTAAACATTCGCTAACGAAAATATTCGCTAACGAACTTGTGAGCTTTATGATGGAATTATTTCTAAACGCTATAAAATCTGTCAACTATTATCTTAATGTTTTTACGTTATGATTATAAATTCGATTAAAGTTAAATAAATTGGAATATGGGTAACGGAAAATATTTTAGAATTTTAGAAGCAGTGTGATACTATTTCTAATTTCTACAAAATAAATTGCAATTACAAGGTAAGTTAGAAAAATCTACAAGAGTACTTCATTGTGTTTTATATACTTTTTGGTACATAAAATGTTGAGATATTGATTTAAACAAATTATTTAATGAACACTGTGATAGTAAAAAAATATCCTGTTAAATAAAGACTTACATTACATGTTGTTTTAATTAAGTCATTTATCTCATAAATATCTTATTATCTTCAAGAATATGTCAGAAGTTTTATGAAAATATTTATATAAAAAAAGTTATTTAATTCTCTAATATTAACAAATTTATTATACATTAGAAATATATCTTAAGTATCGTTAATTATTGTTCATTTATTCAAAGAATAATTTTATCAATATTTGGCTTCAGGTTGTTCATTATTTTTGAAACTATTAGGTTCTATGACTCTTTAAATGACACATTAAATAGCTTTTTTAATAAGTGACAAAATATAAATACGTTGAAATTACCATACATTACGTAAATACAGTACTCTTTATATTTCTACTTAATAACTTTGAATTACCATCACATACAGCAGATCGAGAGAAAAAAATTTCAATAATAAACTTTCTCTTTAATAATAAACTTGAAGAAAATGACATAAATTAATATTTCGACAGAACGAATTGCATGATTACAGTCAATATATTATGAATTCAATATGGAAGACAAGATGCGAGTGCGAAGAAACGGTTTCACCCTCGAAGTAGATCTCATCATACAGATGCGGATGAGGTTCGGTGCGACAATGCAATCGTCCTATAAAATACAATATTTTATGACGATCCCCCAGTGACGTATTGTGGGCAATACGTAAACATGGAAGTTGATACAATTCGCCCCTCGGCGCGTCGCACATGCGTGTGACATAACTACAGCAATCTCGGCCGTATTTCACTGGACGTGCACGTCGTGTGACAAGTAGTATGCAAAACGCGTGCGTGTTCGCGGGCGTGAAATTACACGCCGTATATACAAGTAACCCGGTCTCTACGTAGGTACGTGCGGGCGTATAACACGAGCGCCGATCAACGTGCGCGGGGATCAGCCACGGGGCGAAAACCCTTACCTCGGAATTTCGTAAATGGGCCCGCTGTGCGCGCAATTAGTGTAATAAAGTGCTGGATGTGCACCTGACGGCGGAATTGCGTATTCACGTGCGCGCTAATTCACACGGTTCTGATGCCGCCATCGTTGATGTTGCAGCAGCCAATACGGATTCAATAAAATAGAGACGTGACAAATAAAATGAGTGGAGGAACGCATCGACGTTACCATCCACCGATGTATTTAGCAAGAAAAGTTACGCAACGTTGCAACTTGGTCTTGGCAAAATAGATTATGTGTCTTGAACGCTCATGTTTTAATCATATTCTTTCGAACGTCGTTGAGTGAAATAATTTATGTGGCCGTAATTAGAACACGACATTAGACATGATCGAAAATAAACATGTCGCCCTCGTTATTCGGATCGAAGAATAGCCTGCGCGGATTAAACGATTTATCGTTTACAGACTCATCTATTGATATATGTGTTCCAATATTCCTTTTGAACTATTTTGAAAATAAATGATTTAAATAAATGTAATAAAGAGAAGTGCATGTTATGCGTAATTTACAAGTGTAATCCGCGTTTTTGCGGATCGAGAGAGCGATTCCACGAAGATTTTATATTATTTATGATGATTGGATGATCGCAACGCACACAAATACATTATTAACCGCAAGTACATTTGGTTTAATGGAAACGCGGATGCAACCTGATTCGTCCAATAAGTGATCATATTGTAACGATCTTGCATATAATAAATTCACGTTTAAATGGATGATAACGAGACTATTCTCTTCGTAAGCATAAAAAGGTCGTACGCGCTGTTTGTACGATTATAATTAACCGGCGCGTTCTTTCCTCTCAAACATTTTTTTTCTGATACTCTCTTTCGCCGGTGAGTAATTAATCGCATGGCGCGCGAATGACGTTTTATTTAATTTCGTCATTATATCTGGCTTCAACCGTACGTACGTGGGGGAGAGCCGACAGTAATAATTAAAATCTTTCGGTTCGACAGCTCGCGCGTTGAACCGTGCGACGAGATGGGAACGTATTGTACAAGAGCGCAAAGGTTCAACGATGGGGGTTTGGTTTCATTAATATTTTTCATTCGAACAAAAAGTAGCGCTACGCTTTGCGTCCGTGTAATTGTGATGAACAACTATTTTCGTCTGACAAACCAGTTCGCACACATACGTTCACCGTTTATCCCGTATAATTGTCTCAGCTCGTATCGCCGAATCGTTTCGCAAACAGACTCGAACTTAATTTGCGAACTTAATAATAAATCCTTCGGATTAGCGAATATTAAAATGTTTTCTCGTCTCACTACTTCTCGTAAATTTGCCGTATATATTACGCATAAAATAAGTGAGTAAAAGACTCGCGACACTCAAAGTGTGTTTCATGCCTACGACTATATTACGTCGAATGCATTAGGCAGCATGCAAATGACTGTCGGCGCGATTTAATTGAAAATGTAATAATCCAGTTGGTTGTTAGCAAAGGCAAGATTAAAAAGCCGTCTCTAAAGTTTTCAGAGATTCTCACGAACGGGGTTCGCAGAGTTTACGAATTTAATATAAACGGTATCCCCTGGCATACACATTTGAAGATTAGAGTTTGCTCATGAAAGAAAATTGGTATGCGTATAATCGATGCAAATATCGTGTTTGTTTGATGTTCCGAAAGATATATATCTTTTTAACAAACATTTGGCTCTTTTGCGCTGATATTTAACAGTCTTTAATAAATAATTAATGGACACCTAAATGAATTCAGTATTTATAATTGATGTTTAATTGCAATTCTATGAATCTATGATTATTTTGTAATGTTCACTTTTCAAGAATTCATATCTTATAATTACTGATTACTTATCTAGTCAATTGAACATTTATCTATGTAATATGTGATAATTAATCATTAACGTGATTTCAATGTCGTCGAGAGATTTGATTATTCTATTATCTTTATACAACTAATTAATTGTATTATTTGTTTGTACAATTGGTAGATCATAGATATAAAATAAATCTAGAATAAAGATGTAAAATGCAACCTTACAATTAGTAATTAATTAGATATTGAAATAAAACTTTTCCTAGCTATATATTATAACTTTACTTAAAAAATCAATCATTCTTCGCAATGAATGAGAATCAACTATGAATACTAATGACAGATTTTTCAAACAGTGATTCGTAGAATAAAGACGGATATATGATAAATGAATAGGTATAATGAATTGCCTATTACATTCAAAATTAAATATAGTTTTATTTCCAAATAAATATCTAAATATTTATTCAAGTTTCAATTTATTCAGTTATTCAAGATAAAAATTACAATAAATATTGTTATAAATTATAAACCATTTATTCTATTAATAAGTTAAACTAAACCATTTATGTGAATAATAATAATATAAAAATAAATATAGAAGGGGATCTAATATTTCTGTGTGAATAAAAATAATAACAAATGTTACATTCGCAAACAAATTCAATAAGTCTAATAACGGTCGAAGTTTAGTGACTAAAATATATGTATGATTTAATATAATAATTTCCATAAAAATTATATTTTAGTCACTAATTTGTTATTATTTATTCTTTTGCTTTTAATTTCGTACATTTATTCTGCCCATTACTTTCTAAGGTATTCGTTTGTTAAAGTATTTTTTATTTTTGAAGAAATCTGTGCCGTGCATACACATCAAGGAAAAAGCCAAGTCAATGGCATCCATTCAATTAATTCGTCCTCTTGTTCGTTCTGATGAAATATCAAGATACGACATCATTACTTCAGGATAAAGTAAAGATATGGAAAGGATGATACTGGAGTAGTTCTCGTTTCCTCGTACAACGTATCTACAGATACTCTCGTCCCAGGCTTGGATATCATCAGATCAGATAAGTGCGCTTCCGTTGTATAGAAGAATTACAGACCGGGCGCGAAAAAGATGAATCAAGCCTCGCAATGCCTTCTGTTTGACATACAGTATGTTTCAAGTATATCGTTTGTGGAAATAATGCCTATATCGCACGAGATCGGTAGAAGTATCATGCTGGA
>NW_012130066.1:2895534-2905534 GCF_000143395.1 Atta cephalotes
GTTTATTGTATTATTTCTTCACTTCTCTCTCTCTCTCTCTCTCTCTCTCTCTCTCTGAAGATAAAAAAGATGTAGTTTATTGAAAAAACGTCATCTAATCACATCGATGGAAATCGATAGATATTGTTTGATGCACGTCAAAAATCTGTGAACTCAAATTAATCGCACAATCCTATTCCAATACTGCTGCTAATTAGTGTAGCATTAAGCACGGAGATTCGAGTCCTTATCTTCGAGTACGTAATGCCGCGATGCATATATGCGTTAACGTTGAGATGTCACGCGTGCATGCGCACGTGCGTGTATATGCACACATCTGCTTCGATACAGCTAGAGTTTGAGACGATTATCAGGTGCGTATTTGGAGTAATGTGCGTGGTCCGGAAGCTCATGCGGTCGGTAAACTCTCCAAACTATCTCAGATATCCTCTCTTACTCGTTATGAAATGACAAACGATTAAACGACTGAAATTTCTGCAACACGGTTTGCTGATTAAAAATAAAATGTTTAATTAATTTTAACAATGTATTAACGTATGCAAACGTTAAAAGGATTAAAATATTAGCTTTTAAAATTTTTCCTTATACAAAATATATTTTGATGTGTCATCGAAATCCATATTTGATTATACCTGAAAGGAGCGATTTATTTATGGTAATATCGTTAAATTACAAATACATAAGTTATTGCGTCTTAAAGCATGCTTGCGTGAAATTCGATCGAAGTTTATTTCATGTATTATATATAGATACAATAGTTTTGATTTTCACGATAAACGAAAAATCAAAAGAAAAATCTTTGCTGCATGGAATATGCTTGGATAATCTAAGGTACATATATTTATCCATATGCTTAAAGAGTAGAGTCATACGAGGCAAATGGTAATGTATTAATCTTTTAAATACGCGTCAAACATGCACAGACATGATGGATATGTATACTATCTATCGCAATCGACGTTATCAAAATTCCGCGCCGCTCTACGCTCGATACCTTGGTCTGATATCGCGGACGCAACCATCCATACAAATCGGATCTTACTAAATTGGAGTACAATTTTCACGAGCGGAGTTTCACGAGCTCGAGCTACGAAGGTAGGATAAGAAAAAAGAGAAGGGGTGGTAAGATAAAGTCTCTATCCCTCTCTAAGCCGGCCGTGGAAGATGAAGCGAATCAAGTAACAGCGGTGGCTTACGTGCGATGCACCCCTAAACCATCGCTGAGGGAGCATCACGTGGAAATGCGTTACCCACGAAAGATCTGTGCTTAGAATTCTCAAACTCGCTAAATTATATTTCATGTCACGGAGCCGATGATTCTTGAAATACATAAGCCGCGATGATAATCTCATTTCGTTAGTCGTGTTCGGCAGTGTCGCGACGTCCTTCGCACTTCCGGAAATTTATAATGATGGAAAGAAATACAGAATTAATGACGCATGTTTATAGGAGAAAAAAAACATATTTGATCAAGAAAACATATCTTTTGAAATATTGAAGAGAAATTATGTTTACAATTTATACTACATACAATTTATATTAAAGGAAAAAATTATACGTTAATCAAGTATACACTCAGAAAAAATGTATTATATTTTAATAATTATTTGATTAGTAGTTAATATTTAGTCATGATTAAATATTTATACTAAATAAAAAAGACGTAAAGATCGTATGTTTTTATTATAAATTGTATATGTATATGTAAATTACATTTAATCGGTAAAACGATTCCATCGGAGTTTAGTTATTGTCCCCTTAAAATGCATAAAATTGTCCATATCTTTCAAAAGATAGATAGACAATATTTAACAAATTTTTATATTATATATTAATGTTTCAATGATATAAAAGTGTACAAAGATTTATGTAAAATATTAATTAATGTAAAATAATTGATATTTATATATTCTATTTATAATTATTTACAATCAATACATATATATATTAATCAAATAATATATTGTCCAATATATAATATAATTTTCTCTTTCTATTTTATGTATACACATATGATATGTATATATATATATATATATATATATATATATATGTATATATATATATTATACATATTATATATATATTGCATATTCTTTAAATTAGATGTAGCAGAATGCTACAACCAACTGGATTTCTTTTAGTCTCATTCTACTAAGTTGTTATTTTCATTTTCAGTATTGGATGAGCTGTTTATTGCGTCGCCATCTTCGGATGAGTTGATATTCTTATGTCTAGAATTTTGTCAGTTAAAATTATTAATTAATTATTAAATAATTGTCTAAGTTTCTATTTTTTATGTAGAAGTCACATTAGTGATTGTATTTACGAGCGTGTACTTTGTCACTTACGATCTTAAATCAGAAATATTTCAATCGATAAGTATCTTAATTTTGACATCGAATATATCTAACGTAATCACCAATGAAAAACATAATTCTCATTTATATTATTATTACCAGAATTATTATTATTGTCGTTGTTGTCGTTGCTATCAGTTATTTCTGTTCATTATCATTAGCTGTGCTATTGTCTCTATTGTTATTAAGCATATTGTTTTCATTTCCATGAACCGGTTCGTTGTTTCCATCGTCACTATTAGCGTTGTTTCCATCATTATTTTCGGGTGCGCTATTGTTTCCATCGCCTTCTTCAAGTATGCTGTTTCCATTGCTGCTTTCTCCATCGCCATTTTTGGCTGAGTTGTCATTTTCATCCCTAGCATCAGGTGCAGTGTTTTCTTCCTCATCTTCTATTGGGTTATTTCCATCCTCGGCATCGGGTGTGCTGTTGTTTTTATCCTCAGCATTAGGTGCGCTGTTTCCTGCGTTGCCATCTTCTGAGTTGGTATTCTCATCTTCAGCATCAGATGCATTGTTTCCTCCGTTGTCACTTTTGGCTGAATTGTTATTTCTATCCCCTGCGCTGTTGTTTTCATTCTTGGTATCAAGTGCATTATTTCCTCCGTTTTCTTTGGCTGAATTGTTATTTTCATCCTCAGTATCAGGTACGTTGTTTCTTGCATCCTTGGAATCGGGTGCACTATTTCCTTCATTGCCATCTTCGGCTGAGTTATTATTTTTATCCTCTGCATCGGGTACGCTGTTGATCTCATCCCCGATATTGGATGCGTTGTTGCTCTCATCCTTGGTATCAGATGCACTGTTTTTGGCTGAGTCATTATTTTCATCCTCAGCTTCAGGTGCGTTATTTCTTTCATCCTCGACGTTGGTTGCACTATTTCCTCCATTGCCATCTTCGGCTGAGTTGTTATGTCTATTCTCTTCATCGCGTGCGCTGTTGTTTTCATCCTTGGCATCAGGTGCGTTGTTTCCTTTGTTGCTATCTTTGGCTGAGTTGTTATTTTCATTTCCTACATCAGGTGCGCTGTTTCCTCCATTGCCACTTTCAGCTGAATTGTTATTTTTATCTCCTGCATCAGGTGCGCTGTTTCTTTCATCTTTGGTATTGGATGCACTATTTTCTCCATTATTATTTTCAATTGAGTTATTTCTATCCTTGTCTCCTGCATCAGGTGCACTGTTTTCATCAGGTGCGTTCCCATTCTTGGCTGAGTTGTTATTTTCATCTCCGGCATTGGATGCGCTGTTCTCTTTATTGCCATCTTCGGCTGAGTTGTTTCTATCCTTGGCTCCTGCATCAGGTGCGTTGCTATCCTTGGCTGAATTGTTATCTTCAGCATTAGACGCACTATTTCCTTCGTTGCCATCCTTGGCTGAGTTGTTATTTTCATCTCCGGCATTGGATGCGCTGTTCTCTTTATTGCCATCTTCGGCTGAGTTGTAACTTCTATCCCCTGCTTCGCTATTGTTTTCATCTTCGGCATTGGATGCACTGTTGTTTTTATCCCCGGCATCAGGTACGTTATTTCCATTGTTTTCTTCACTATTTTCAGAAGTTTCAGATGTGTTCTTACTTTCTTCGCTGCTAGATGAGCTGCTATCTTCATTATTAGGTATCTTGATAGTTGTACTTGGAGTAGATGTTATTAAAATACTTTTTGCATAACCTTCCACACGTACACGTATTCCTTCTCCATATTTTCCAATAACTATTATAGCTATATTCGTCCGACTGAGTCTTTTCGGTATAAATCGAATTTGTTGATTTCCGATATTTGTGAGTTTAATATGGGTGAATATTGCATTGTTTGGAGTTCTTACACCTATTGTGATTATTATAGGCTTGAAAGAGGGAGGCTGCAATTTATAAATAGGATATTAGTTCATAAATAAGATATTATTCATAAAATTATGAGACTGTGTGAGAAATATTTTTATTTGGTCATTTAAAATCTAAGTATCTAAAACTATATTACTATATAACACTAAAATTTACGAATAATGGATAAAATAATTGTAACAATGCATTGTGTAATTTATGTTTTCCTATACTTATGTTTTAAGTAAATTAATGTAATTGATTGATATGATATAAAGATCAATTAAATTCAAATAGGAAATTTAAAACATATTAGATAAGACTTAATGCAATATTTTTAATATCTACAAAATTTGATATATTATTTATATACGTAAATTAAAATATTTAAAAGCTTTCTGTGAAATTCGATAATTAAAATCTGAATTAAAAAAGATGAATTGTTCTGTTTTTTTATTTAATATATGTACATGAAATAATTACAATCGAATCAGTTATTTACCTTAATAATAATTCTGTCAGTAATGAGATAATCATTTTCTTGACGTTCACCTATGACAAAGTCATTCCGATAAATTCCTATTGGGCTGCAGACAGCCAAAGTAAGACACAAAAGCACAGAAAATAAAATCTTCATCTTAGAAAACTAATTGTGAAGCTAATTCGTTGACTAAAATCATACTGTTCAACTGGTACTTGCCGAACATATTTATATCTTCGCGTTATCAATTCTCATGCTTGGTTCCACAAAGAATCGCACTATATTAACTCTAGATTTCTATCTCGACAATGACAATAGCTTACGTAAGGTTATTTGTTTCATCTTCTGTTTCATCTTCCGTTTCATCTTTCAGGTTGTAGAAATTTCTCGGCATGATGTGTTTTCATTCTTTTGGAGAGAGGAAGAAGCGTGCACTAATTACTTAAATGTAATTATATTTTGAGAGATTTTACAATTTTTAATTTATTTTTATTATCACATGATATATATTATATATTTAAAGAAGTATTACTAATTTTTATATTTAATATTACGATTAAAAGAGCTATTATCATATTAAATAAGCTGCAGTATACACAAAATGATTTCGTGAATGACTGAGTATAATATAGCTTATAAGAAAAGTAATAACAAAACAAATTTATATTTTCAAAATTTTTTAATATGTGTGATTCTCTAAATGATTCTCTTTTATCAGGATGAAACAAAATTAGTGCTATATATTAATATGTATACGTATTGATAAAGCTTTTTTATTTTGTATTATACAATATATTGTAGATTAATATATTACATATTCTATTTTTCATAATATTGTGACATAAAATTGACAGTTAATAAAAAATTAGGGATTTACCGAATATCCGGCTAGTATTTGGTTTCCGGCAATATATGCGACCGAAATTTTATATTGAAATTACGCGCATTCATTATGTGAATATCCTTTTATTATCATTGATATATTTTTTTAAAAATATAGTACCGGATATCCCTAATTTTTATTAAATATCAATTTTATGATATAATATCATAAAAAATAAAATACTGTCATCTCCAATAAAAATATCTTTGTTTCACGATATAATTATCTTCCTATAATTATCTTACATATTTTCAAATATTTCCAGTCCATCGTTATATTAAGGCTGTTTATTGGGGGTCTGATAACGTACCATTGATAAACATTACATGTGTCATTAATAATATCAGAGTTTTCTGACATAAATGTGTTTAATCAGAATCAACTACTACCAAAAAGCAACGTTTAAGAGATATCGCATATAATTTCTACGGAATTGTGGAATATTTCAAAATTTTTGCACGTATATAGGCATGTCTTATTCGTCACATTGTAAACAAAATAAATACTTATTCACTATAATTTTTTTTATCTATCTTATCTATCTTATGTATTTTTCTGCAGATAAACATACAGATATATGTATATATATGTATATATACGTACATAATATATAATGTATATATATGTATATATATTTACATTCATGCATAAAATGTGTATTTCGAAATTTTTAATTTAGTATTTTTCAGATAGTTGCATAATTAATCATCAAAAAATCTTTATAAGCATCATTTTGTAAATATCTTCGCTTTAACAATTATTATTTTTACTTTATTTCTTCTGTTTGCATCAATAACGTCGTCGCGACTTTTTTCTGATCTTCGCAACTCTGTCGACCATATCGCGCAAATTAATTCCTTTTCATAAATTCAACGCGAAGGAACGTTTCATATTCAACGCCATAACTCGAAACGTGTTCCTCGGTACGTGTGTAATCTCGAATCTCAGACTCATCATTTTCAGCCGCGTCAGCTTATGGTACGTGAGACCGTAAGAATTAGCTAAGTGAGTAGCTACGGTAGTAGCTTTCTACAGCTTTTACATATGCAGAATCGGTGGTAGACTTGACTGAAACGAACGAGTCATACAAAATTAACAAACAGCTTATCCTATCATCGAAAGATATAACTTACAAATACTTTCCTATGTAGACAATGACGATCGTTTAATAGCTGGTAGACGTCGAAAGCGTTTCCGCTTTACCATTGACAATTTCTGAGAGCTCCTGAGAAAGTATAAAATCTTTTTTAAAATTCAGCCCTAATAATGAATTTGAAATTCATATTCGCGACATTAAACACTGTTGGGAAGTAATTAGATTCAACAAAAAGATCATTAATCTCGTTCTTTTTAATACTTACATATAATTTCTGTTCTCTATTAAAAGTATGAATTTGTTGTAAGATTATATTGCATTTAAATCTTTGATGATTAATAATTGATATCTTAGATAAAAGATTTATAAAATGCATAATAGGATATTAATAGAGCAATATGCGATCTATTGGGAACATATTAATAATACAATGCATAATAAAATTGAAACAATAGATTCATATGCGATTCAGGGTGGAGTCTATTATATATTAATTTTCATGAAAAAAGTACCAATGAATTCAATTCATCCGCAAAGAAATATAAAATGTTTAATCCTATTAATTTGTGAATCGTTACAATTCATGGTTTTATAAAAAGATACGTATCTTTTTATGAGGGATTCAATTTAAATACTATAAAAAATGAATTTTTAACTGATATTTATATTGAGTGCATGAAGGTATAAAATTTTTATTAAAAATTATCAGAGAAATTGTCAGATGAATATTTCAACGAATAATGATTTTACAATTGCATATCTATAATCATTGTGTAATTTGATACATATTATTGATCGACATACATACACAAAAGGTTTATGTATTTATTTCGGCATTTATAAAAAAAAAGTTTTCTCTAACGGATTATATGCTACGTAAAGTTTCGAAGAAAAACGTGTAAGTTCAACATTGAACTGATAAGAAATCTTATCTCGTTGAGATCATGATCGTTATATTCTCATTATTTTGTTCGGTTAGCGATCTAAAAGTAATGAGTGAATCAGAGATATGCCCTCTGTATTTCACTCGAAATGTTGTCATATGTAAATTGTAATTAAATCGAATTGTAAATATTTTCTTGTAACAAACATAGTACGTTTTATTCAAGATTTATTTTATGCAATCACATTCCAAATTACGTGTTCATTTATATAAATGCTTAGATAAATTAAACTACAATTAAGTGTATAAAATTAATTTTTTTAAAGAGCTTTATTTAATAAATTTAAACTATCATTTATATATATTTAATTTTCAAAAGCTTCTTTCAGAATAGCAATCACATTAAAATAATAAGAAAAATAATAAGAACATGTATCTCTTATTTATAAACTTAAGAATTTTATTAATGCGATGCTGTTAGATAAGGGAGAGAAGATGCTTAACGATCGCCTTTGAAACATTTTTCGTACCAATATGTAGATGCATTGCATCATCGCATCCTCTGCGTATATGTTCACGCGGCTGCTGGTAATTACTCACGTCACGTAGCCATATTGCTGACCACGGATACCATTTTTTATACTATCAAGAGGTGCCAACAGCCCGCGCAGTCCGCCATCCAGCCCGTAATATCAGCCGATGCTTTTTATTAACGGCGAGAAGAAGAGAGACCGTATATCGATCCAATAAACGCCGTCACGTCAGATCGGGCGAGAACAATCGCTACAGAGGATAAAATTCTCCGCTTGATCTGACCGCGAGTGGGAATGGCACGTCACGTACTGGCGATCTCTTCTTTCATTAACGTTACGAACGTTTCACGCATCGCTCCTAATCACTGCCCGCGAGTACAAGCTATCACGAACATCGTGAAAAGAAACCTGCCATTCCCTCTTTCTCTCATTTACAGGCGCTCTTGTATGCTCTTGTTTCGATTCCCGTCGGATTCCCTTAAATCCCTTAAATCCCGACTGTGTAGTTTCTCGGGTTAATTCATTATCAACTTAACTCATTATTTTTTATTTTATTCTTTAGAGATCTGTAAAAAGTTTAACATAATGAAAAATATCTTGTTAGACGTATAAGTTATACATAAATTAAATTAAATATTTTTCTTATACTTTAGAAGCTTTTCCTTGAATTATTCTTTACTTAACATTCTTTATTAATGATTATTAAATAAAATTTAAGCTTTTGGGAATGATATTATCGCGAAATTATAAATGCTTTCCAATGCGTTATATATTTAGACACTTTTTTATAGACTTTTATATAAACTTTCTCTATCTTATTTCTGTCTTAAAACGATTCTGTCTTATTAGCATTATTTTATAAGTTATTCTTATAATTTTATAAACATTTTTATTTTTCTATTAAAATTGACGAAATTTTCTAGGCAAAATGAATTGTCGAAAGTATTTTTGATTCATCGTCAATGGAACTAATTTCATCATACGCTGACATTATTATTTCACGTCCATTATTGTCCACGCGTGTTGTGTAAAAATAGAGAATTTTATCCGCTTCACACTATAAATTTTCAAAAGCCCGATGTCAATCAGAGCATCAATTCGATAAATATTGAACTAGGTGGGGTATCAATCAACCATCAATGCGTCTTGTCCTGAGCAGACACGCAAATGGCTGACTGTGAACATATTCTCTCCTTGCAGTGACACCGATATCGCATACGTATTACGCATCGTTTGTCATCATTATCCGTACTGTAATTAAAACTTTCCGACTTATGATGAAGGATTGCACGACCTGATTTCCATGAAAATAGAATGGTCATTGTAAATATATCATGCTTTGTCCTATATAAAAACATAACATTGTTCAAAAACTGTCATTTCGACCAACGCGATATGAAATACGCTCTGATCCTGTAAAAGTTCGCCGCAAGAGACTGTATCGTTTGCAATTATATGAATAAATAAATAAAAACATAAATATTTTTACAAAATAATAAATATTTTGTTATACTAAATTATATTTACTAAATATAATGAATAAATTATACAATAATATAAATATATTTACCAAAATATATTTATTATTAATAGAAATTATATAATAATGAGTTATAAAATAAAAATATAATAATAAAATATACAACAATAAGAAGTAATAAAAAATATGAAATAGTAATATTTTGAAAACCTTGTTCTTGAACTTCTATTCGCCTTGTTACAGCTTCATTATCAGATGAGATAAGCTTTTGAGATAAGCAAATGATATCATCGCGAAATTATACTTTCCAATTATACATTTAGACACTTACGCTCCCAACTCTTCCATGAACATTGCTGATTAATATTGACGTATGAGTTTTTAAAAAAAATATTAAAAGAAAACATATAATATACATATATACATATATATATATATATATATATATATATATATATATAT
>NW_012130066.1:2905554-2922100 GCF_000143395.1 Atta cephalotes
TTTAAAAAATTTTAAAAAATTAAAAAATAAAAAAGTAAATAATAATATATATATATAATACTATATATATATATATATATATATATATATATATATATAATAACTTTACTCTTTTACTTCAAAAACAACACAAAAAATTAAGTTTCTCAGAAAAAAGGAAGAACTATGTATTTCAACTTGATAGAAAAGTATTGATAATTAAACAATATTGTTGACTAATTAAAAATAATTTATCCTTAATATGATCAAATGTCATTTTTGTTATTTTTGTTTCACAAAAAAAAATCACTCTTTTTGAGTTGTAATTTTGATGATTTTTTTATGAAGCTAAGTTAATTCATTTTTTTGATGATTGACAGGATAATGTTTCTTTAACTCATGATGATAATTCAAAATCACATTTTTTTAGTTTGTGCACAAGAAGTAAGAGACCGATTTTATTGAGCAACATGTAATACAACAAGAAATAAACAGTGTGAAAGATGAGGCAGTTGCAAATAAAAAATAATACGCAAGCAAAATTAATATAGGTATATCGCTAATAAATCATTTTATTAAATGATGATACGTTTTTGTAGCTAATTCTTTTCAAGTTAATTCGCAAATTTTACAGATATGATTTTACATAGATAGCAACGAGAATGAAAAGAATAACAAACAAGACAAAAATATGTAATTATAGATTTTCTTTTTTATGTAACATTTTGAGCGTAAATTAAATGTATTCTTATATTTCTAAATTTTTACGTTAAGATATTCAATTGTCACAAGCACATTTAGTTCCTTTAAGGATGATGGCCACTGGCAATCGACACATCTGAGTTGGAGTAATATCGTAGATTATACATCAGTTTCTCGTAACTCGCTCAATAGCTCCATGTTCAATGATTCGTGAACCACTATCTGGTCCACGTGACCGCACGTGATCGCTTGCTTAAACTTGCTCTTCGATAATAGTGGAACAGTTAGACTACATATTTGTGTAAGGAAGTATAACTATAATTCTATAAATTTACGCAAATTGATATTGCATAACTTTTGTAAAAATTTAAATTTCTTTCTCAAAAACATCTTTGGATCTCATATATTTTTAAAATGTTATATTATTAATATTGCTTTTACATATTTATCTGTCTACTATAATGATATTAACTCTATATCATATGTATAATATTATATTTATCACGTACAAAACTATTACAATTAATATTAAAAACAATCAGTATAAAGAACTCTTGTTAATAATACATGATAATGAATATTATGAAAGGACATATAAGAGTTAGATTTAAAATCTTTATAACGTAAAAATTAAATATATAAAATTACATGATAAACTTTATAACAATATAATATTTTCCGATGTAGAATAAATCAATATTAAGATATTACATATGTTTCAGCCTTTGTATTAGATCCTCTTCAAGTGTACAAAAATATATAAATCTTTGCGAACTTTTATATATTTTTTATATACGTCTGAAGAGAGCCTAATATAAAGGCCAAAACATATGTAATGTCTTAATATTGATTTACTCTACATCGGAAAATATTATTGTACGTTATAAAGTTTATCATGTAATTTTATATATTTAATTTTTACGTTATAAAGATTTTAAATCTAACTCTTATATGCCCTTTCATAATATCATTATCGTATACAATTAATATATAGTAGCTATATACATATTTAAATATATTAATAAGTATGCCATGTTGTGGTTCTTAATTTTATAAAGTAAAATTTTATAAAGCAGTTGTTATATTTAATGAGACATCATACATTATATAAAATGAGGAAAGCATATAGTAATTTATATTTTATGCAAATCAAATCAAATTGTCGGTTTATTCTGAAGCGATATTACTACAGAAATCCTTGCAGACAGTATGCAAATGACAAACATTAATTCTCATATAATAATAATTTTACATTTGTTGATGTATTATCTAAAAATAATTCTATCTAAGAGAAATCTTTACAATACCGAAAATTGTCCCCAAATTTAGTTAATAACCACTGAAATAATTCATTGCAAATATCTATTGAATGTAAAAGAAACCATTTTGAATTAAACAACCCATCGGCTTTATTTCATTATTTTGCATGACTCGCACCATTTCATCTCGTGGTTATAATTCCGATAGGAGCTCCTTGTTAGCCTACCCAGATAACACGATAGTAAGATCGATCGTTGGGAGCTCTATGGATGCGGGGTACCATTGGATAATGGATCGAACGTATTCGCGAACTCGATCCCCACGTGCACGGATATAGGGTTGAAGTTCTCCATCCGACGAACGTTAGCCGTGTTCTCCCTATAGAGACAAAACAATTTTCTCGTCCGCGGTGATCTGTTGCCACAATACCTGGGTCAAGTATTTTCATGAATTATATATGGCGAGCGGTCACTCCCTGGGAACCGGAAAATGTTCGAGGTCTCCTCGCCTACGCCGTACTGTTCCGCGACTCTTTCTCACGCAATGAAATCTCACACTTGACGTATTCTGTCAGTCCGAAAATTTCGAAGAGAACTTGGACAATTTTCCGACAGCCTCGGGTATGATTCATTCACGACAAAGAGGGTGACCCAGACAGGTCTCTTCAAAGAACAAGTGAAAATCAAGCATGCGTGTATCAATCGCGAGTGCCAATCTTTATCTCGACGAGGAGAGGGTAGCTTTTATGTTCTTTACCTTTGATATCAGAAGTTCATGCTATGCAATACTTTTCTTTCTGTGGACTTTTACACAGAAGTACGCGTCGACGTTATTTGGAAACTATTAAACTTAATATCTACGCAGTAGTACAATAATTTTACCAAGAAATTTCGATTAACTATTAAAAAATAACATGTGTATATAAAGAGTTGTCTCTCTTTCTTTCTTCTTTTCTCTTATTTTCGTTATAGAAATATGTTCTATTTGTATTACTCAATTCCGCAAAGAAATATTATAACAATTTAAATTTCACTATATAAATCTATAATATAAATCTATGAATTGAGATAATATATAATCTACACTAAACAATAAGACAATAGAAATGGAAAGTTAAAGTTTTATTTAAATTCTAATATTTTGTGAAATCAAAATTAATCTTTGAAATAAAAAAATATTTCCGTAAATAACGCATTCAACTGTTACTGCGGTTTAATCTGTGGACGGTAAAAATAATACACCGAGATATTTTTTCAAATGCCAGACAAAAACATCGAAAATGTAATCAATAACAATGCAATTTTATCGAATAGGAACGATTTTCTACTGACATAACGAAGCGAACTGCAAAACTACAGTTGTACCACCCTTGATTGGATCTTTATTCTGCCATTTTTTGCACATGCAATTGTAAATGTAGATATATAAATTCTATCTATGCCAACTCTGTGGAAAATCATTTCTTTGATACAACTATAAAACAAATCATTCGCATAACTTAAAATAATATGGAGTAGACTGAATATAATTTCAATTTATAAAAAATATTTTATAAATATTATTTTAAACATTAAAAAACGATTTTTAATGTAATATACTTTAAAAAATTGAAATAAAAATGTACTAGGAAATAAAACTCTGTCGTGTATTTATCTTGAAATATTGTAAAAGTGCGAGATGCAGCAGTGGACCGCAGTATAACCGCATGCGGCGTCCAATTCTTTTTTTTTAGAAAAAAATCTATTTCTTTAACTTCTGAGTCAAAAGTAACGAGATGGAAGCAAAATTCATTTTCTAACGACCAAAAACGTGCAATCGTGGTAAACGTCATGTACACACGTTCTTGCACACACACACACACACACACGCGCGCGCGCGCGCGCGCGCGCACGCACACGCACATACACACACATGTATTTCTTCCGCTTTTGCTTCCAGTCGACAGCTTAGCCGGAAATAAGCAATCGCGACGATGCCTTTGCGCAGTTCCGTTCGCCGCAAAGACCATGACCGATTTCGAAAGACGAATCGTGAATTCCCGGCGCGAGAAGGAATTCTTGCAGGAGACGGACATAATTTTTATGTCGGATTCACACAGAGGGCAGATTTTTTTTCTTCAGGTCGTCCAATTAACATAAAAATTCGATGTCTTGATGGTTTATTAGGAAAAATCATCCGCCGTTGTCGGCTGGGCCTTATGAGCGTCCGTTATCGGTGTGCAGATCCACGATCCGTGAAATTACGACGGGGGCGTCCGGTATGCCGGCGCGCACCTTGTAATTTTACGATTCGCGGGCCACTTAACATCGGGACCGTATATTTCCCATAAAGCGCTTTCTCGGACGTTCTTCGCAGTGCGGCCGAACGGATCGCGACTTCTCACTCAAGGTAAACCCTCGTCTGTCCGCAGGTAAACGATTATCCGCTCCCGCGGTCCCGGTTTCTCGCGAGGGAACAGGGCCCGGTGTGAAGTCGAGTCCCCGCCGTCGCGGTATCTCCTTACGAATCTCGACAAAATGCGTCGTGTCGGGTTGTCGGCGCTTATTACGCCACGTGACGAAATGACAGTGCTCACAGCAAACACAAAGAGGCATTCGTCCCGGCCGTGTGAGTCGTGTAATCGTGTACAAGCCGGTTCCCGCCCAGGAGGCACGGAAAATTTCACGCGTACGGCTGACGGGATGGTTTTTACATTGTAAGCTTGCATAAGTGTATATATATATATATGTATATTATATATATGTAATACGAATGAGCAGAGCTCTGTCGCATGTGCTCTAGAATATCCGAGGGGTTATCAGGATGGTTGCTTCCAGCCGGTATTCTCCACGCGTATCAGCATATTAATAGGAAGTACGATTAACATATTTTTTTGTATAATAAAACGCAAAATTAATATGCTGTAATAATAATGAAAAAAAGGAAACGTTATTATGTCGTATAAAATTAAATTATGATTGTCTTGATTATCTTTGTCATTTAAGTTTAATGTATCAGTTCTTTTTTATTACTTAAGTTCGAAGTTTCGCTTTATTATAATACAATGCTACAGTGTATAAAGTTCCTGAAATCGTCATTTTTCCATCACCTAGTTTGCATATTTTTTTAATCTTATACTTATTACATTAATATCTAAATATAATAGTACATCGTAATATTTTATTTTATGGCTAAATTAATAATTTTCTTTAGCGTAAGCAAATATAAAAGACTAGTTTTTCTTCCTTACTATACTTTATATTTTATATTTTTTGCAAATAAAAAAGAAAGGCCTTTCTTTTATATATGCTTACGCCAAGTAAACCGCTAAGCAGCATAAACTTATCGGCATCGCACCGTGCGACGAGTACAAGTAAAACCCTTTTTATATTTATATTTTTTACGTTAATAATAAGTGAGGCGCGAGAGCGTTTTTATTTTTAACCGGCAAAGACAACGGGTAAATTTCCCCTTTTTTATGTATACATATATATGTATATATAAGGTAACCCGACTCTTTATGGCCTAGTACCCAATATGCCTTCGCTATTTGTGGATAATTACACGGTGAATTCAGCAGATAGTACTAGTAAATAATGCAAGTTGTTCGTTTGACATTATTGCATCAGTTTATATTGCTCAGTTTGTTCATTCTGTTATTGTTATTAAAATAAAATGCACGTCGTGGCGATACAATATTTGTAGATAAGTAATTGCTTTTTTCAATTATCAAGAGATGGTTATTAATTTCCGTAGTTCATTTTATTGTAGTTCTATATTTATACTTTACAACATTGTATTTAATTTATATTTTCATAACGTTTGTTTACAACTAAAGAGAGGAAATTGTAATGTAGAATCAATATAATCTATAGGCATACTAAGTGTACACATCAATTGTAACGTATTTTTGTTATTCCAGACCGCGGATTCTAATTTACCTGCCCTAAACATTACGGAAATAAATAGATAAGTAGATAAGTCAATTGTTTGGAAAATAGTTCTTTGTATTCTTACATATTAATAAACATGTCAACAGATTAATAGATTTATAATCTTATGAAAGTAACATTGTCGATTACTTCGTTTTTCATTTTTTAAACGTTTCTTGTAAAAGAAAGTTAGAAAAATGGAAAATGAAGTGATCCATTGTTATTTAGATCATATTGGATACCCAATATGATCTAAATGTTTTATACTTTTTCTTGAAATCTTCACTGCACCTATGTAAATATTTGAAAATTATATTTTTATATTTTTTTATGTTTAAAAATATTTTTTCTTTTGAATATAATCATCAACTTTTTAATTTTAGACTCGGTAAAAACTTAGAAAAAAATCACAAAGCTGATAAGTCATATATGATACGGTTACCTTGTATAAAATATCCCACTGAAAAACCTTCGTTCATCTTATACTCATGTTACACGCACAGCGCAAAATATCGTTCCGGCGATTAAGAGAACGTTAAGGTCGACGTTACGGGCGGCTGAGAGACTCGTGCACCGATATTCGGGATGATGGATCGATACGGTGCCAACTGCGGTAATTTCTCTGAGGAGAAGCTAAACGAGATATGAACGACACGATTAATTCCCCCGAACGATCTTTTTCGGCGCTGTTAACGGTTATCTGATTGGCTCACGCAGCACCCGACGCTACGGGTAGGTGCAACGTAACGAGCTACAGCGATCATCTTTTTTTACCGGCAGCGGCACGGCGTGGTGCATTCTTTTTGTGCGACGCGCGAACTCGGCTGGCAAGACCGGCTGGCCGGTTATTACCGCAGAAGAAAGCGTGTTGAGCGCAAAATAATGTTCGCACGGATCTACAAAACGAACGTTTAATTAATAAACCACACTCTATGGGTGTAACCTTCAATATCGTCAGGCTTGAACGTTTCAACAAAACTGCGATCGAGGTTGAAAGTGTTGAGCTCATTCTACAATTATATACACATGTATAAGCATAGTTGTACACGCGTAGTTGTAAGTGACTGTAGTTGAATCTATGCAGCACAGATCATTTCAGCAATATTGCAGCAACATTCTAGTAATATTTCAGTAGCATTTCAAACGTTGCAACAATGGAATTGCAAGCTTTTGTAATGTATGGATAAGGATTTATCGATTACAGTCTAATATATGAAGAGAATATATTTGATTATGATCAATTCTTACAACTACTTACTATCATTTATAACTATTCAATTGTAGAATGGATTTTAAACACATTTTTTTACAACACATACAACAGAATTCCATTTAATCGTAACAACGTTTGTATCCATGAATATTAATAATTAAAAAATAGCATTATTCTTATGCAGATACGTTCTCATTTGTCACATCGCACGTGATGTTTGTAGGTTGCGTGGATGAAATATTGCGCGAGCAGTTTAGCACGTATGTCGCGTTCAAACATTTTATGCATTCATAACGACGTAGGCAATTACCTTCAAGTCGCCGGCGTGATAAGTACCAGGCTGAAAACATAAATCGTGACTCGTGACACGCGCCGCAGCCTTCTAGTGGCATGATGCGCATCATGTGGGTACCCATCTAATATCAAAGTACGCACGACCGTGACGAATCCCAGATTACCTTTCGGGGATAACAATACGGGCGGCGGTATGTAGAAAGCGGAACCGTGGTGTTAATTTCCTGTTGCGGAGCCAAACAAGCCAACAGGGTGAAACAAAGGCTCATGGGGGATCTTTGCTATGCCTGTCTGCTTTCATCCCTCGAATCGCGTCTTCTGTCAAAGATGAAATGGGTACCTGTCGTTCGTGTGCAAAAAGCAATCGTAGTGTCAGAAATTGCTCCAATCTTTCTCTCATAATGACGCGTTAAATTAAATAAAGTTGAAATAGGGAAGACAACAGTATTGAAAGGTGTCGAGAATTAAATTAGACAGAAAAATAGCCTGTCAGATAAAAGATGTACGAAATGTGATAAAATTATAATATATGATAAATAGTTTGATTTAATCATGATAGAGTGGAATGTTTACTTCTTTGATGTAATTATTGCGAGCTGACATTATTTGTCATTACATTTACTTTGACAAAATGACATTTATTATTGGATATGTTGATGTTAAGATGACAAGAAATAATGTCAACTTATTATTCGGGTATATTAAAAAATGAAAATTTGTGTTTTAGAGAAAGAGATTATTTTTCAAAAATTACAATTGTAAATGTGAATCGATTTTGTTAATTAAAGAAGCAAACATATTTAATATTGCTAGAAAACATATCGATTTTTAGAAATAAAATCGTACAAAGAAATAAGACAAATAATAATTAAAATTTCGTTTTAGAGAACAATAATTTGCAATAAACGTATATTCATTTTTTACTTGTTATCTTTATATAATTATAATTAATTCCTTAAATAATCGCAAGTCTGTAATGAAAATATAAATTTTAATTTTATCACGGAAAATGATCACACATATACTTACAAATGCAGCGAAGTTACAAACAAAATCTTTAAGAAAATGAGCCACTAATAAAACATTAAAAAAACATTCAAGATGATAGCATCTGTTAAACATATATTTCTAGCAGCAGACGAGTTGTATAGTCAAATATTTTAATTTTCTTTTGTTCTCTTCAAAGTTTAGTTAACTTATGAGAATTTGTTAAAAAAAGTTACGTCGCTGAACAAAATGCGCTTTTGAAATATAGTTAAATTTTCATAGCTATGGAACATCGTTGAATTTTAATATATAAAACATAATATTTTTCGCCTAATATAACTAACTCTACAAATATTTCCTACTTTAACGCTTATACAACTTATTCAATGTTATTTTTATTTAATTCATTTTTAAATTATTAGAACATCTCTTTTCTCTTCCAGAAAATTTTCAATTCTTTAAATTGTAAGCAAATTTTTATTGTTACATTTATTTCTTTTCCAAATTGAAAAATAAGAATATTTGATGTAATATTGCTTTCCAATTTCCAATGAAAATTCGTGAATAAGTAATTTTTACTCACTTATTTTATTTCTTCTTTTATATTTTCTTTGCAGCAAAACGAAAAAGATTCCAGCATTTTCGTTTCGATGTTAAGAATTTATTAAAAATTAATTTTTCTTGCGCATGTTATATATGTACTGTGTTTCATATAAGAAACTGTTCTTGCAAACTATAAGCAAGTTCTCTGTTAAGAGGAACCAATTTTTAAAAATCACACGTTTCTGTGAAATTTCATGCTTCTGTCCTAGGATTAAGAAAACAGAATACTCGGATTTTGTTGTTAAAGAGCGATCATGAGACGAACGAAGCAGTCCGCCAAGGTAGACATTAAACAAACATTCTCTCCCCGTGAAGCTGGAATAGCAATAAGACACGTCGAATAAACTACATATCTTCAGCGTGTAACGAGTGTAGCTACCCAGTGCGGCACAAAACGAATGCAATTGCGAGCATCGGCGAGGATATAAGCATGATGACCACGTTCGCGCCGTGGAGCTCCGTCTAAAGTTCTTATTATCACTCACGTTGCTGCGGCATGGTCGATATAAATCGAGCAGGAGAAATAGGAACATATAGAGCACTCCCTTTGCTGCCGCGTTCTTCACGCTTTAATGCCTGGGAAAGTGTTGCGAACGAACATAGACCGAAAAGTGGAACAGATTCGATGCCGGCAATGAAAGCGGGGAAATATGAAAGGGGATTTATACCGAGATATAGACTATTCCATGAAAACGATTCAAAGTGGATAGTGGCGAGACATTACGGAGATATAGAATAGTCCCCCTGCATTACTCTTATGACGTAGAGCAAGATAATAGAGATGCGGTGTCATTGTATTCCTTTTAAAGAATAAAACTTTTATTGCGTTTACTATTTAGTTTTTACTGTTATAATATTTTTTCACTTTTTTAAATATTTACGTGCCCACTTAAACACATAAAATTTAAGTTTTATTTATCGAAGATTTTAGCTAATACCAAAATATCAGACGACTAAGTATACGAAAACATTGGCACATTTTTTTTCATCTTTCTTCCTTTGAAGTAAATTGTTTCAATTAGGAAAATTTGTAAATAACATTTCTCTCTCAAAGTCTTCCATATATTTCCTCTAGGCTCTTTAATTTTTCCTCAAAGAATCGCTTTGTGTATCTAACAGTCTCAGTTTATTCTCCGTTTTGTGCTTACAGAATGATTGCTGATCTTAAAGAAATTTTGTTTCCACTTTTAAATCAATTTTTCTTTATACGACGGAATAATGTGCTCGAGTATATTTAGTAACTGTTCGAAATTCAATAAAGAATAATGATTCTTGGAAATGCAGTAAACTAAATAAATAATACTAGTTTTTTTTCTCTAGAATTCAGAATAAAGAGTATTATATTTACAAAATCCCAAAAATTTGATTATAAAATTGCACTTAATATAGCTACGACTCTGTTCATAGAGAAAATTGGATGGTAGATATCAGACGTACCGTATTAGATGTTCGATTATTCAGAATATTGCATCGATGTGGGATACTTTCTTGGCACGGAATATCGGTTCAAAACTTTCCGAGGTCATATTCTCGAAAGAGAAGATTAGATGGTTACATATGACGATATTTAATTAAATAGGTTTTGATGGATTTTTGAAAGTCAATACCTTCTTTATTAGTTTTTTTTTTTTTTTTTTTTATAGGAAACATTTATGTTCGTGTTTATCATTTATGTTGAATTGACAAAATAATTATGTTACAAAGTAATTACATGAAATAAAAATCAGCGAGGCAAAAAAGATTGAAAACTGATAAGTCATTAAAGAAATATAACGATGGTTATATTTCCCGATGAGTGATTATGATATTGGCGATTTATGTAATCTGCTTATGCAACTTGTATTTCCACGATTTATGTAATCTTTTTCCGATAAAGAAGCATTCATGAGAACTGATTCTTTTTTAATTTATTTCTTGTAAAATATAATGTTATTTAGTTTGTATTATTTAATTTACGCGCGGGTTATTATAAGTTTAAAACATTAAAGAATTTAATTTAATAAAATTTAGAAATATGATCAAAATAATATACTTTATTAATTATTTAATTTTAACAAGGTATATAAGATAATTAAAATTTCATATTATATGTATATATATGTGTATAAGCAACAGAATAAATAAGGCAACGTAATTATAAAAAATAACTGTTTTCGCACATATTTATATATAATATATACAACAATCATAAAAATAATCTTCAATAATTATTTGATTGTTTTTTAATATTTTCAATTCACAGATCTTCTAACTTTATTGTGAATAAATATATTGTATATAAATATCTTGATCTTTTTCATAAAAATATTTCATACAAATATTTCGTGAATTAATAATTATTTACAAAAACATATAGCGCAAATTATTCTCTGAGAGTCTCCTCTCGTGTTTCTCTTAAAAGGCTCTCGGAACACATAAATTGCATGATTGCCAATAGTTTGTAATCTAACCTTCACGTAAACCATGGAAAAAATCGTTGGCTGCAGGAATCACGGATGCAATTTCATTTCGAGCGAAAAGATCAGTTCTATCTGCAGTCGTTTGTCAGTGGAAAATGTAGATCGTTGATACATCCTATATACTTCGAATCGTATATGTTGTACAGATGAACAATATAGATCGCAAACGGAAATCCAAGTTAACATGTTAACATGTGTCATCACTAACTTAATTATTTTTTAAATTATTTATTAAATTTCCTTGTACTTTGCAGTACCATCAATCGTTAGAAACTTCTTTATCGAGCGCACGAATGAGTTGTCGCATGTTCAGAAATCGTCAAGAAATCCCAACTTGACTTCCATCACCAACGAGAAAGCATTATACACATACTCATGTACACGTCAGTTTGGCGACTCTTGGCTACTTGCCCGCACACGATGAGAGCAATATTGTCACGAGGTTTTCCTGGAGAAAAACTTTTTAATCTCTTGGATGAGCGGATGAGCAGATGCTTTACGCGCGGTGACGACTCTCGACGTGACATGCCACATTAAAGAAAGAAAACGTGGATAGTTATCTCCACGTTTCTATAGAAATTCTCTTAGAGATTTCTGCACGAGTATTCGCTCCTTATGTTTTGCCGCATTTTACGTAACGCCCGAAACGTCACATCGCGATGAAATGTCACGTCGTTCGAAACGTCAAATAACGGCGCAACTTGTCGTTTGCAAACCCCATATCGCTTCACCGTCGAGATATGTAGTGCAAACGCGATCGGAACGAACAATGTAAGTTACAATTGCGCCGCGAGAGAGAACGTGTTCGTCGCCTGACCTCACTATGAGTCGGGGCTCGAGAAGACGCTGATGGAAACACGTACGGACTCGATACGAGAATCTACACAAGCGCTTAGACGCGTTTGAAAAACGCGGCAATATCGTCCACTCGTCTCTCTCTCTCTCTCTCTCTCTCTTTCTCTTTCTTTTTCTTTACTGCCGTGGCTTTTTACCTTGCTCTCGACGTTTTGCCGAGAACGCGCAGCGTTCGCGCTTCAACGTTGAAACGATAGGGAACTTTTTTAATCTTCAGAGCGCGAACGAGCAGATGCTTTCACGACGATGGTTTCCCGACTTGACACGCCGTGTTAAGAGCCACCGTCGCACACCAAGGGGATGGGAGAAACGCTCGCCCTCGGCGCCGCCGCCCCTCAGGATTCCGGACCGTGGACGTAGGAATGACGTGTCGGTAGAGATTTCGTTCCGGATGCCAGGAAGCGCGCTACAGCAGCAACCCAAGAGAAGGTTGAATAACTGGGGGAGGCTCCGCGAAGCGCGCATTTACGTTCGCCAAGTATATAGCCCACAAGACCGTAACTAGGTACAGGATATTCCGGAGGGTCCACGTCGAGCGTGAAAATATCATTTTTAATGCCCTGTCGGAAGCGCGTTTACAACCATGACGTTTATCCTCTCTTTTTTCAACGAAGTTCGCTTCTATTCGGTCGTTAGCGTTTTAAATCGCTCTCAGTGTTGGATAATAATACATTAATATTTTTTTCGTTACTTCAATAAACCAACGTCAGGGGACTTGATAAGCTAACGCTAGGGGACTTAAGTCATGAATTTGCAAATATATGTAACTGTATTGATTCCATGAGATATATTGGAAGAAGTTTAGATAGTATTTTGATCTCAAATTTTTTATTTACTCTTAAATATAATATTTATTTATTTATAAATTAAGACTAAATATATTGTTTTTTGTTGAAATATTTAGAAATATCATTGTTTAACAGAAATTTCGTATTTTTATTAAATTCATCAAGTGATTAACGTGTGAGATCGAATTGTTCAGCCCTAACAGGACGATCAAGTGAAGCCTTGGTAACGAAGTAACGAGAGAAATAAAATTAACGGTGCAAAAAAATGGCGGTCGTTGTGGAAGATCATTTTACACGTGGTTACTTCTCGTGGTGACATCCCTGTGCGTGATCGCGACTACCGACGCATAGTAATTCGAGATCATGCGCGGCGTCGTTTTATCGCGTTAATGCATCCTTTCATTGGCCTTGTCATGTGATAACGCATCATATACAAGCCTCGAGTTCAAAATTCTTCTGCGAGAAAAACCGCAGTTTACGATTCGAATTAGGCACGAATGACTGGATCAAGAATAACGGATCAGGTTATTACAGTTCCGTTCTAGATGTTCCACTTTCTCGTAATACATCTCGTCGGATTCAACCTTTGCAAAATGATTGATGATAAGTCATTGTAAAGTCACTTTAACATCTCAACTTTTTTGTTATCCTCACCAGAAGATCCGATTCTCTTCTCGTTCATATTTCCATCTTTCTTCTGTTCTCTATGATGTACTCTCTTATCTTCTCTCTATCTCCGTCTCTTTCCTCTGACGTCATCCCAAACTTCCAGAGGGGATGCTGGTGAGCCTATCCAACCGCAGGATAGAGAACCACACACGGTCAGCCAGTTACCGTGGTAACGCGATACAGGAGCTAAATTCCGTATGTACTCGGGGACTAAGTGCACTTCTAACCGAAATTTCACGGCCTAAGCAAACGTTATACCGACGCTTAAACGAGATTTCATATTAATGTTTAAAGCGATATATAGACCGGCCGTTGTGCAGATTGCAATCAGTGAGGGATAGCCATGGTATATAACTACGGTTTCAGTGTATTGTTTGAAATGTTCAAATGTCTATAAACGTTTAGACGCAGATTTGCAATGATATTTGTAGCGACAAGACTGAAACAATCAAATATTCGTGCATTATCCTTTTCATTTATTAGATATATTTTATTATTGATATTTCACTTATTGTGTATTGAAAGTGAATAATTAAATAACTGCATACACATGCAGTTGACTCGAGGTTAGCGATAAATTATTTTCCATCTGCAAAGTACACAATTGACAATCTTGTCTCATTTTAGTTTTTGTTCTCTCTAAAATACGAAATCAAATTTATACTTTTAATTAAATTACGAACTTTACAATCGGGAAACTAAACAATGTATGTACATATATAAATATTGTTTATTTATATTTACAGCATAGATGACAAAACGATTTTACAATTATAAATCATAAACAAAATGCCAGGTCAAAGATAAAAATAATTTCTTTTTAATTAAAAACATCCGTTACACGATACTTTGAAACGTTATTTTCATTATATTAAATCTCAGTAAAAAAAAAAAGAAGAAATTTATTTAAATTTATAATACTGAAACTTCTATAATCGAGGATTAAATGATCTGGATATGTCATGTGTGATTTTTTCTTTTCAAATAATTATTAATGATATGAAAAGGCTATAAAGAGCAAACCCCGCAATTATTATTTATAATGCATATATGATTTATAATATATTTAAGTATATTTATTCTATTCTACATAATATCTTCTCTAAACACGAATGTTTCGGCCTTAATTTTAATAGTATCAACAGCGTTGACAATTTAAATTTTCTTCTTTTTTTGCACGAAATAAAACACAAGCATCTCTGCATCTTGGCATAATGTCTTGCAATAGCCTACAAGCTGATCCACCGGATTCGCGAGAAAGCCTGCGAACTGCATAGCGACAGGCATTCTCGGTATCTAAGAGCCCGTGAACATTTTCTTCTTATGTGCAAATATATCGTGTGTACATCCGTACACATACGTTTCTACTTACATTAAATGTGAAATCTCGGTTTCGTGCGCCGCCCGGTGTGAGACTTCTCTCGGCGTGTATATCTGATCACGCTGCTGGTAGCAATTGATGGATTTTACGTAGGTATCTTTTTTCCGTAACTCGCTTAACGTGAGTGCTAATAAAACACCCGACAACGAGATGGATCGCAAATACAAAAGATATCGATGATTCATCCTTTAATCAGAACGCGTATTATTGAACTATTTATTGAAGCATCGAGACTATTGTCATAAATTCTAACATGTTTCCGGTTGATATAACGAAATGATTAAAAAAGTTATATCTCAATGCAATATTATATACACGCAAACCTACGATCTCAGTATATATAACAGTTTTTCACAATCTCTGTTAATGAAACTGCGTTTCTGAAAACGTCATGTTAGGTGCTCGAATTTTGCGAGGTCATTTAGACAGGTTGGATGTTAAAAACTTAAATAAGTGAATCATTATATGGAGACACCGTTAAGAGAGGAGTTCTAATTTTCAGGCGGTTCGTTTCCAACCCGAGAGCATCACGCGGGGTTTTTTATAATATTATTAAAGAAAAAAAGAGATGTGCGAGGCAACGAAACTTTCAGCGGCCTTTTGCTCATCTTCGGAGTAAGTGGTACTTTAAAAATTAACCGAGAATATTATATAGTTTTTATATAACCATGGCATCTTGGTCGTATCACGTTTTACACTTTACGAACCAGCGAGCGGAAAGCTTCTATCCTTCTATCTTGCATTTACACGATATGTATATACGGCAAAGCTCTGATGGAAAATGACAATGTGCCTGTAGACGATGATATAGTTTTATGCAATTAATAGAAAATAATTGATGCTCAAATAATTGTTGTTAATTTCATTTTATGTTGATTTTTATAATTCATGAAATCATAATCTTTTTTTTTATTTGAACTTTATATGGCTGGTTACAAACACACGAGATAAAATAAAAATAATCAGATTTTGTAGAGAGAAGAGGAGTATTATTAATGACATTAATAAATGAAAAAAACAAGAGAAAATGTCAAGAATAAAAATAAATAACATAAAAAATATAATTATATATATCTTTATGTTTATTATAGCTTATGATTTAAATTGCATTATTAATGCTACATCCAAAAATATACCCTTGACAAAATGTAACAAGAGCATATCGTAATGCTGTAAATGTTTTCGAGATAATGAGTTGCGTGTACAGCGCTGCCGGTCGTTTTTATGTAAATTTGACGTAGCACAAATTACACGTTATTTATATATATTTTAAATTTTGTACTTTCGCGGACTTAAACCATGTTTTTATTTAAAATTGCAATTGGAATAATCACGGGAAAACATTACCTACGACGAACTGTTTTACATTAATGAAAGTTTCAAAAAGAGAGAAAAGGAGCGAGAGTGAGAGAGAGAGAGAGAGAGAGAGAGAGAGAGAGAGAGAG